>NC_046987.1:18130782-18240782 GCF_009769545.1 Cyclopterus lumpus | reverse complement strand
TCGTTACAAAACTAAACAAATGAAATAAATTTAAGCTCACACGGTTCGAATGTGTGCTTTATTGTTATAATACAACATTTACACAGTATCTCAGTTATATATTTATGTGAAACATGTCCTGTTTTTGGAAGTAATTAAGTTATTTCTGGAATGATACAATCTGAAGTGGACAGGTGGTAAATAGTAAATAGTAAAAAGTCTGCGTGTGTCGGACAACAGCGCCCCTTTCAGGCCAAGCGGAGACTTACATGAACGTGTCTTAACACCAGAGGGCAGCACACACTAAGGAAGTCAATTTATTTGAAAAGTTATTTTCATTATTTATTAACATTTATTATATTTAAATAGTATAGTTTTGGTCAATGTTTTGAGCGCAACATATACAGATAACGACTTTTTCTATTTGTTATTGGTAGAATCTTAAGTATATTAAAAGGCCAAATAAACAAAAAGGATGGTACATTTTTAACAAATACTGTTATAATGTAAAAAAAAAAAAAAAAAGAAAAGAAAAAAAGACTTTCACTTTGAAAACAAGACAAAACAGCAGAACTTTGGCAAATAAGTGTACCTTTTTATTGGATAATGAGGGCATTAGTACCAAGAAGGCACGGACCAGACTTCATCGTAACAAATCATATTTTTTACCTACAGGGTGAGAAAAGAGATCCTTTCACAGAAAGGATTATGAACACAGACATACAGACTCTTACTTACAGAAAGTAAGACCATATAATGAAGTCAGAAAAAAGGAAGTTAGGACAACTTATGAAGACTTTTAAGGTCACGGGTTATGACTGTATGGCTATGTACCTTAACACGTTTTAATATAAGAAACATCATTGTCCATCAAAATATGACTTTAGACATTTTTCCATTAATGAGTAGAAATAATTACAAGTTTAAATCAGTGAAAGAAAAAAACTGTAACAAATATAGAAGTTGTTTTTAATCTACAACTACAACTGTAATCAACGTTGTGTATTTGTTATGCGTTACATTAACTGTGTGTTATGTTTTTATTTATCAGATGCTATTGCAATGTATTGCCAGGTAGTGAAAGCTGTGGGTTTGAATAGACACGGTGTCACTCGGGTAAAACAACAGGGATCTAAAATGAGCGGTCTGTTAGCGTAGCTTAGCATAAAGACTGTAAACAAGGGGAAACTGCTAGCCGGGTTCAAATCCACCAAAACGACACTTCTTAAGCTCCTGAGTTATCACGTTATATATATATCTATATCTATATAGATATAGATATAGATATAGATATGGATATATCTATATATATATATATGTTTGTTTGATCTGGACAAAAATAACGTAATTAGGTGGATGAGGCGTTTCCAGTCTTTATGCTAAGCTAAGCTAATCCTCTCCTGGCTGTAGCTTCACGTTAATGAGAGCCGTATTCAGCTTCACGTCCACACATTTGTAATAAAAGTATTTCCCCAAAATGATGAACTATTCAGCAGAATCCAGTCTTTTTTCCCCCCAATAACTTAAAGGATCATTTTAACCAACTGAGAAAAGTTGTTTATAAAACCGTAATCATGTGGAGGAATAACCTCTGAACCAAACTGTAATCCTGTGGTCACGATGAAGCTCACGGTGCAATGTTTTCAATATCATGGTTGTATCTTTTTAAACAAAATCACAATATTATTCATATATAAATCAGACCAAGCGGTAACTGTGGCACTTTGAATCCGAGCTGCGTGATTTATGAGTACAATGTGTTGGTTTATTTAACCTGCAACAACCTCCTGTTGTGAAATAAGAGCCGTCAGCTACAACAGGCGCCAGTTCTTTTGAGATTAACAAAAGATAAAACCAGTATTTCTGGTTCATTCCCATAAACATCACCCGTCCTTAATACTGTCACATATATCCGCTTGTAATACTGAATGACATCGACCGCACGCAGATTAACTGTTCGACATACACAAGTCTGGACAGTTCATACAAAAAATACAACATGGAAAGAGAGGATGAGGAATAAAAATACAAATGTCACAAATTCCAGTTTTTAAAATAACAATGCATGAAACAAAAACAAAAAAAAGAGTGAAAAGACAACCGGGCCGAAAAAAGGAAGACGCCATCGTACGCATCAAAATGTAAGTTTTCTTTTTTCCGGGGGCCCCCGGCAGCCGAGCGGGCCTCCATTTTGTAGTTTAGATTACAAAAGGAAGCTTTCGTGGCTGCGAACTCGACGCGCAAGTCGGGACACGTAGGAACCTACTCGACCTCATTCCTCCCGGGAAAACTCACGAGACATGAAACAGGGTTCGAAAGAATCGAGTCTGTTGGAACGTTTAAGACGCTGGAGAACCCCCATTCGAGGTTTTTGTGCGCGCGACAATGTTTGTAATCTTTTAATAATAACGACGAAGGTTGATGAGGAACGCGTGATTGTCAAGGCGACGGTTTGACACCTGCATAGAGTGATGAAGGCACATCGGGATGTTCCCATGATTAAGAGTCCAGTCCGAGCAGGGGGGGGGGGGGGTTGGCACACTGCACTTCCTGCTGAGGTCAAATGAAGTGAAAGAAGTAACCAAGGCTGCTTCCTCTCTTAAGGATTATGGGTCCTCCCTCCCTCCCAGCGGGACTTTGCAATGTTTGTCGTCATGGCTACACGCCGAGGAAAAGTCGGACAATGTTTATTTCCACTTCTTGTCTTTGGTTCGTAGCTCATAGAGGTTTCTGTCCTCCAGAGAAGATCTTTGATGGGCCGCTCGAAGCCTCCGTCGTCCGCTGTGAGCCCACGTGCACACACGCACACACACACGCACACACACACACACACACACACACACACACAGTCCGTCCATGGCTTCTCGAAGCGGGCAGGCGCGACGCGTCGGTCCCCGGAAAACCAGTTTTGGAGTTTCGGAGGCAGGTTTGAATAAAAATGTCGTTTTAGAAAGATGACACGATCCCTTTTGTTTTTCCTTTCCACACAGCGGAGCCGCTCAGGTCCACGGTGTGAAGATGTCTCTGAACCAAGTGTCCGTTCTTTAAGTTCCCCTTTCAGCCAGAGTGCTCCGTGCTTGTTCGTTTAGTGTGTGTTAATTCGTCCGAGGTGGCGAAGTGAAGGGGTCGGCCGACTCGTCGCCGGCTTACTGGAAACCACCTCTTCTCCGTCGCTCCTCTCTCGGCTGGTTCCCTGGGGGCTGAAGCATCTCTACGTCGGGGCAGAAAAAGGTCACCGCGTCTGCTTTTTCTTCTTGCCTTCACACCACGAACTCCGGGACCTCTTCGCTGGTCAGATCCAGGGAGAAGTACTTGTTGGTTCTCTTGATGGGAAACGGGTGCTGCTCGCCGAGCATGCCGGCGCGCTGATCGGCGAGGCCCTGATAGCCGCCGCCGCCGTCGCCACCGCCACCGCCGCCACCGCCACCGCTGCCACCGCCGCCGTCGCTCTGCTCCTGGGCGCAGCCGAACGTGTAGCTGTGGGCCGTGTCCTGGCAGAGCTCCGCCCACTGCAGGCAGTCCTTCTGGTAGAGCCGGACGTCGTCCAGAGACTGGCTGTGTCGGTCGGTCGAAGGCTGAGGCTTCTTGCACACAGACGTCTGCAGCTGGAAAGCAGGAAAATCAACTATTACAAAAAGGAGCTGCAGGCGTGAAATGTGAACGGCATCGAGAAAACGTTACACCACCCTCTATTGTACCTTGAAGCTTCATTTATAGCCCCGCATTAGGTCGCGTGTGCCTCCAATGCTGAACTATGAATCAAAACCTACGCGGTATAAATGTGTAAACTTTGTGTACTCCGAAAACATTTTCTCAAGCGTTACTCTGAGCCCGTGGATGTTTTCACGCATTGTGCAAATAAAGTCAGAGTTACCTGCGGCAGCGACTCGATGCTCTGTCCTCTCATCTTCACGACCGTCTCAGAGGAGCTGGAAGTGGAGGAGCTGACGTCTTTTACGATCAGTCCTGGAGGAGAACAGATCACAAGACTCAAAGAATGAAAAGGATTCTCCCGTCTTCACTGGACCTGCTCGGAGATTCCACAGACAGGGACACCATTTTTTTTACGGCTTTATTACAACCCAGAGATGCTTCTTTACTACTAAAGAAATGTCTGCTACGTGTTCTGTCTGCACACGATGGGTCTGACTCAAAGTGCAGTCGTGTTTACCTGAGTACCCGTTGGTGGGATCGGGCGACATGGTCAACATGTCCTCGGTGATGTGGATGCACAGCTCCTGGTCCAGAACCATCTCGTGGAGCTCCTCGTAGTCTTTGGGGTCGTCCACAAGCATCTCGATCTCTGAAGGAGGGATTTCAAACACGTCAAAAACACATCACTTTCATCATCGTTTACTTCTACTCTTAAGAAATGTCTATTTCTTCAGTTAAACCCCCCTCATGTTGTATCGTTCTTATGATATATATATATATATATATATATATATATATATATATATATATATATATATATATTTTGGGGGATGAAACATGAACTCTCTCTTACCGTCATCGTCCAGTATGCGCTCCTTGCCGCTGCTCTCGATGCCGGAGGTGTGAGAGCTGCCGTGGCTGGTCGTGGACGAGCTGCAGGTTCTCAGGGGCCGGTGCGGCGCCTTGCCCGAGGCCCTGAAGCTGTCCGTCTCGATGCCCGAGGTGTGAGAGCTGCCGTGGCTGGTCGTGGAGTGGCGGGACAGGCGCTTGTGGTGGGACATGCTGCCCGCGCTGCTGCCGCTGGCTCGGGACCGCTTGTCCAGCTGGTCCATGTCCAGCTCCAGCGCATCGCTGATGTACGACTCCCTGTACTGCTTCTTGTCTGAAATCAGATCGTATCAGCAAAATATATTCATTCCATGTGCGAAACTTTAAAAAAAAAAAGTATCTTAAATTATAACCCTGAAAATTAGATGAGAGGATCAAAATGTCTCTCATGTCAGTCTAAAGCTCAATAAATTGACTGACATTTTGCAGAGAACAATATTGATCCCTCCACCTTTTGCCAAAGTATTAAACCAAAATCTGGAGGTTTGCAACTTTGATGCAATTTTAAATGCTAAAAACAATCTCAAATTGCCGGTAAATACCTTCGTTTTCCTCTAAGCGGCGGACCTGCTTGAGGACGGGCTGCAGGTTCATGTAGAGCCGGTGGCTGTTGCTGAGCAGCTGCAGGAGGTGGCGGGAGCGCAGCGGGCAGCCGGTGTAGTAGATGAGTTTACGGGCCGAGGGCAGGCCGTCGGGGAGGATCTCAAACTTCTTCCCCTGGGAGAGTGGGAGGAGGAACTAGTTGATTACAGGACTCTGGGTGGGCGGGGGCAATGAGATTATGAAATAGGACTTTGAATCGTGATTGAGAGCCAGAGAGAGGAGGAAAGTCTGTTGTCTAAAACTCCTCAAACACAATGGACCAATCAGTCCGTGGATCTGTTCTTCATTTCATCCGACAGGAGACCGGAACGGAGCATTTTTTTTGGAGGAAAAAAAACTAAAATGGTGGTTTCGTGCTTTCTCCCTCGCTTTTTTTTTGGGGGGGGGGGGGGGCAAAGGCTGGACCCCAATAACACTGTTCTCGTTACAGACCTATAAAACATCTTGGGGACGGTTGGGACGTTCAAAAGGCAACGGGGTGGGTTTGAAGACGCAAAGACCTGCACATTTCTGACCACAAGACTGAGCCGTGGTTTTACTTCACCAGAAAAGAAGAAGCCGGCCTATTCCGAGTATTTAAAGCGCGCACGTAGGTAGGGGAGCATGTCGTAGCTTTGTACTGTCAGGAAATGAGTCAAACTGACACATTTGCTCATTGACGGTGGTTTTCCTATAAAATATAATTTTGGTGGTGCATCCTTGAGGCTGAAAGACTTCCTGTTCAAACCTCTGGACCGGCAGGAAAACTCTGGGTGGGAAAACAAACCTCAGTAGTTTGTCTTCAACCTCAAACTGACTTCTACTGGCCACCAGTAGAAATCCTACTGGGATCAAAGTGGGAATGAGGCGAAGCTGGTTACTGCTGCAGGAAACCACCACCGTCCCTGGTGATGTCTCTTTGTACCCTCGGCTAGTTTTGATTGGTTTACGCGCCTTTTATCTACTGCGTGTTTATATATTCATAAGCATGGACATTAGGTTGTTGTTTTCCAGATAAGTTACACGATTCTAAAAAATGTCACATTGGTACTTCTCTGTGGGTTTTATGCATTATTTTAAATTGTTTAGAACTAAATTAAAAGTTGTAAATGTAGGATAGAGAAGAAAGATAAAAGAACAATGTTGATGATTAGTGCCATCAAAATAAGATTTATTGACGGTGTAAAATAATAAAGAAAGCCATTATTTGTCATGGTTTTTGGTTGATATTTAATTAAATATTGTTTGAGAAAGCGAGCCTGTTCCCTTCATCTTTCTGCCACATTCTTGTCATTTCGCCATGACAGTAATGATCAGTTTCTAAACATCCAAGTCGTAAATCAAACAATATGGTCGCGCTTGACAACCAAACAAACATAGACGAGCCGTAGATATGAGCCAAATTCCATCATTAAGGGAAATTAAATCCACATGTTATGAATATAGAGCTGCATTGGCAAAGCACAGTATTACATAACTAATTCTTCAGTAATACAACCGCATCTCTCAGGGTTAAACTATTCAAAGATCATTTAGAATTCAAACATGTTGAATTAATGTCTCTTCTTGCTGCTGGTAACTCGATTTCAGACCGAATCCACCCGGCAGGTTATTAAGAAAGGTGTGAAGACGCCGTACACGCGGCCACTCCATCTATATCCTCTGCTTTAGGACAGCTGGACAAGACCTCCCTAAAAGGCCACACACACACACACATCGAAAAAAAAAACTCCCCGCATCGCCCACAGGGCTGTTTCTTTAATCCAACAATCCATCAAAAAAAAAAAAAAAGACCAGCGTCAACCGGAGAGGCCGCTGGCGAGGTCGAGTCTCCGCTCCAACGTCACAAGGACTTCAGCTTCCAGCGGGATGAGATCAAACCCTCCGAGGCTCGAGGAAGCATTCACGCAACTTTGTTTTTTCCCTCTCAGCGTCAGAGAACACGGACACGCAGCTTTTTCTAACGCCGTCCTTCCCTCAAACCTCGATTTGAAGCGAGCGGAGAGTAGAAAATCCCCCTGAAAACCCCGGGGTTGCAACATCTGTTGTTTATTGACCCCGCCGCGCGTCCCCTCCGCCCGGCTCGCTCGTGGTGGCTGCAGCGGGGCGCTTGGAATGACGTGACCGGTGGGTTTGGGGTGGAGCGGAAAGCCTGTTATTCAGGAGAAGGGCGGGACCGCGAGAGAGAGAGGCCCTTCACGTCCACAGCGGAAAACCGCAGCGGTTCCCTCTCACGACGCTGCAGAAAGAAAAAAAAACACCGAAAAAAAAAAACAAGAACGAGGGAAACAGGACGTCTTTACCGTCGACGGTTGTTTTGCACCCGAATTAGGGCCCCGAAGATCACCGCGAAACCTTCTGGGACGACGAATAAGATCCTCTGGGGCATTTAAAGTCAACCTTCAATTGCAAAAAACGAAGAAGCAGCCGGAGAGTTAGAGTTGTTGTTTTTTTTCCCCGTGCAAGTGATGAGCAATAACGACCTCTCTGGGTTGTAATTAATGGCCGACTGGCGGTGAACGTGAAGCCGTCAGAGGGAAACGAATGTGTAGTCAGCGTCTCTCCGCCCTTCTGCGATAACAGAAACCCTTTTTTACGAATCGCATTAACCGACTGCTGAGCTCAGCTTAACGACGAGAGATTGAACGGGGACGATATTGATTGAATACATAAATTAAGGAGGTACGCATATTTATTTAAGGGACGGGTATCGTATGAGAGAAATGATGTATACGGTGTCTGCCCCTGTGTGTGTGTGTGCGTGCGTGTGTGTGCAAGGAATGTCTTCCCAAATCCCCGATTAGTTCCAGAGGCCTTGCAGGGGCCAAGATATAACATCGGTGTGGAGAAAGGAAGCCTCGCGTAGAGATTTCCACGCAAGAGCAGGGCTTATAAAAACATCGCCATAAGCCGAGGGATGCTCGCTGGAAAAAGTTAAAAAAAGTTAAAAAAGAAAAAGAAAACTGCAGTCGTGAAAAAGAGAGATGTGTCGCGCCGGTGCTTCGGTCTCACCACAAACACCAGTTTTCCCACGTTGGTCCAGGGGAAGTCGTACAGGAGTTGCCTCACAGAACCGACGTTCTTCGACACAGAAGCACAGACACAGGAAGTCGATGAGTACACAACATAAAATCGCCCACTTTAGAAGTTACGTTTGTCCAATACCAAAGACCGAAAGTGCAGAAATATGGTTTATTGTCTATTTGATTATTTACACTGTTGATTACTTTTTTTTCTTCTGAAATCGCATAATCGGCTTTAATATATTTTAGAATATAATCAAAAGATGGCCCAGTCGACATCTGACAATATTTTGTTAACAGAGACTTACTTCTTATAATAATCTGATTTAAGACTTTTATTATTCAAATCAATGACGGCTCTCATTTCTGGAAATACGTCAATCGAGGAAAAGAAACAGCAAAAAACTCGTCACGACCTGCATCGTTACGTAAGAAACGTGGATCACCTGAAATATTTGGATACCGCGTAAAGTCAGTCCCAATGTCAGCGACGCCTCGACTTCCTTCTTGTCCTGTAGAAAGAGACGAGGTCAAATACGTCGCGTCACGCCTGACATGGTAGAATATAACATGAAATATAATGCAGTCAATGCATCAGATGCTCTCTTAGAAACTAGCAAAGCAACAGGATGCATTACGCCAGACAAGAACGAGAGATATCCAGCGCACACACCTGCGCTCCGCCGCTCACCTTGTAGAGCCGGTAGTAGTGGACGGGGACGTCGTCGAGGTGGGCGCATTCCTTGATGTACTTCAGGTGCGCCTCCGACGCCGTGAGAGCAAACTGGTCTTTGTGCATGTTGGGGATGTGCCTCAGGATGTACTCGCGGCCGCGCTTGGCTATCACCTGAGCGGGGAGCGAGAGAGAGGGAGAGGGAGAGAGAGAGAGAGGGAGAGGGAGAGAGAGAGAGAGGGAGAGAGGGAGAGGGGAGGCGTCAGGCTCGGCTGCCTCAAAGCTGCACAGCACAGTTTCAGCACGCTTTGGCGATGAGGCTTCCTACAAGATGTCGACCCGGAGAGACCCGGAAACGCACTCCCTTATGCTCTGCTTTTGGCTTTTGGGGATTTTTTTAAAATTTTTGTTTTTCTGTGTGTGTGGGGGTGGGGGGGGTTTACTGTTGGGTCGCCCTCACCATCAAAACAATTTCCTGTCACCGCCAGGTTTTGGTTTTTTCTTTCGAAGGGACGATAAAGGAGGCGAGAGGCTAATTACAGGAAGCGGGGGGGGGGCAATCAGACGGGTGTGGCGGTCGCGCCAGCCTGAGCTTCTTTTTTTTTTTTTTTTAAATAAATAAATAAAACAACAGCGTTTGCTTATTTCCGGGGACCAAAATAACCGTTGTGCCCCAGTTCTCTTTGTCCCACATGCTCGGATCAGGTCAGTGAGGAGGAAGTTGGCTCCAGACCCACGTGCTGAGCTCACCGCCGGGCCACCGGGCCACCGGGCATCGAACACACCCCGACAGCCTCGAAGCACAACGTGACTGCATGTTTTATGTTTTCACTTCTCAGACACAGACGTTTATTTTGAGTTTTCTTTAAGCCACTGATGCCACTGTGCATCACTGGAGTATCAGACAGACTTACCACAGAAGGGTTTAACGGCCTAATACGTGTTTACTTTATGATACTCATACTTTTAAGCTTCTTACGTGTGCCGCACCGGAAGGCAATTAAAATAATAATACAACAGACACATAACTGGGGGGGCTTCTTCGAGCTTCTTTTTTTTCCATTTCATTTTCCATTGTTATCTGATGTGTTACAGGCAGAACAAGCTATATTAGAGAGCTCTAAACAGCTTTAGTAAAACTCCTAACAGCAAGCCGTTGGAACAGTAGAAAGACGAACCAATGGGCGAGTTACAATGTTCTGTCATTGGAGACTTGTGGGTTTGAGGAGAGCATATTAATTGTACTTTAATAACTTGTAATAATTGTCAAAATCCCTGTAGATTTCATCTATTTCTTTTAAAAGGCCTACATTATCCATTCAAGTGAGTTTGGTGACCAGTTCAACATCTCCTTTTCCGCCCTGCCACAGCATGATAAATCAAAGTCCTAACCATGGAAATAAAGAAACCCCGAAGCCACGAGAGCAAAGTGTACATTAGCCACGAGCACCCAGACACAGCCATTTAAAAAAAGAGCCCACATGTGTCCAGATGTGTTTAGGTGTGAACAGGCGGGATGAGGGCGAGCCGTCGTGAATCATGTCTGATGGGTTTGACCTCGCGGCCTCGCGGCGTACGGTACTCGTTGGACACACTCACCCACGGAGGGAAGTAGGCTTCTGGTTCAAAGTACTTCCCGAAGTGCTTGTTGCGTTTGAAGTTGCCGAGGTCCGCCTGCAGCGCGAAGGCCGCCAGGAGGAAGTAGGCCTCCTCCCTCTGGATGCACTGCGAGAGCAGCACCTGTTTCCTCAGGTGCCAGTAGTAATAGTACCTCGCCGCCCGGTCACTGCAGAAGAAGAGGAAGAAGATAAATCACAAGTTCACTGGTGTTGAACCGCTCGATGCCAGAGCAGTCGGCGCAGGTGCTTCATGTCACCTGCAGGTCGTTTACAGTCAGTTGAGAGGCTCTACTCGCCTGATTAATCTCCCGTTCTCAACGTAGTACTGAGCTCGGAAGTGAATGATCATCGGAGGCCCAAACTGGTCGATGCCCTGGAAAAGAAACACGCGGAAATCCTTGATTATTTTCTAAAAACGAGAAGAATTCAACATTAAAACAAACGATCTTGTGATCAAAAGGACAAAAAACCGCCACATGACTACAAACGGCAGCTCCGCGAGGTAACATCTAAACGACGTCGTTTGTGTTTTCTCACCATGCTCGACGTTTGTTTACGAACGTAAAAAAAAAAAACAACGTCCCAATGATTTGGGTTGTGGGACTTGAACGTAAAAAAAAAAAAAGGACGCGACTTCCCGTCCTGCAATCGATATGGTCCACATAGAGAAGAGACCTTTTTATTCCCACTTCAAGTGAGCAACAACATCTAGATTCAAGATTCAAGATTCAAGATTTGTATTTGCCATTTGTGCCTGGACCAACAGTTCAGACACATTGGAACTCTTATGCAGGGCTCTCCGAGTCAACGTTTCAGAAGTAACCTTATAAGAAAGAAAAGAAAAATACAAAATATAAAAGAAAACACTATACAGAAGGGTGGTACGATGTACAAGGAGGTGCTAATATCTACAGTTTGGGGTACAGTTTTAAATGATACGTGGAAGGGAAGAAGCTGTTGAAGAAGAAATCTACCTGACGCTGAAGTTGTTTTGGATGAATCTTGTGACTAGAAGTCGGGGGATCTATTAAACCCAGGTTTGTGTCTTACAGGTTATGTGAAACACTAAATCCTGCCTGGTGCAGCGTAATAATGGAGACTCCAGGCCCTCCTCTCACTGTGAACCCGTCGACTGAAAGTCAATAACCCAGCGCAGCGTTCCTCACCTTGCTGGCTTCTCTCTTCCATTCTTTGGGGCAGTATTTGGAGAGCTTCTGATCCAGCTCCATATAGATGTGTTCGTTATCTGTCAAGAGGAGGAGAGGAGCACGTTAGGTACCGAGGCTCGTACTGCGTGTCAGGGGGGGGGATGGACGTATAGGCACTTTCATGTGGATGCAGCACGGAGAAATCCTCCCCGCCCCCCCATCCTGAATGTGCTGCGTTCAAAGACTCGAAGACTCAAAGCCTCAGAGCCGTCACATCAGACAGCTTTCGTCTGCCAGTTCCCTTTGTGCTCGGGAGTCTCTGGCGCTCCTTCTCATTTCTCCACCTCGGGCCCGTCGTGCATTAATCTGCTCCTGAAGCGACGCCTTTTCACACGAGCTGCCGTGACGACGCTCGAGTTTCTATACGATGGAAAACGCCTTGAAGATATCGGAGCGGGAGCCCTGAATCATCAATGCATTGTATTGTTTGTTCACATTTGTAAACGGCAAAGAAGACTTTTACTGCGACAGGAATTAGGTGTCAACACTGTTCATAAATATGACGTCCCGAATATATTCTGATTTGTTTTTCGTCACGTTAGAAAATAAATAAATAAAACCAGAGAGACGTTGTTTCCCCCCCCCCGATTATAGTAGAGGTCAATTTATCTATTTTGTTTGTGGTGCTTGAGGAATCCAAACATGACATTTAATACTTAATAGCAATGTCTGTAGCTGCTGCTCGGGCTGACAAACACACACACGCACACACACACACACACACACACTGGTAGACGCCAACGCTGTTGTGTAACAACTCAATTAACTGAGACTAACAGGATCCATAACTCGACATGAGCAGACCAGATTACTCATTACTTGTTGTTCTTTTAACACACTCCTGTATTTTGTTTATTTATTTTGTGTACACTCCTTGAGTGAATAATACTGCGACGTGCTTTCTGACAATTGAGGCGAAAATGGAAAATGGCATTAATGAAATTAATGACATAAAAGTGTAAAAAAGCAAAGTTGTGCAATGGCGGATCTTGTTTATTTCAGTATTGTAAAATCTCTGACCAGTGGTCGGTGGAGAAACGTACTTTTTAAAGGTTTAAGGGAACTGAACATTGCACTTACTATTTGTGCGCGCTTTAAAATAGAAAATCGTGTAAACATAGATTCTGACAGATTGCATGAAATAAAAAAAACGACTTAATTATATAGTTGCTATAAAATGTGGAGGGATGTCATGAGATGTTTGGATGAAAAGTAGAGCAACAAAAACCGAACCATCCGACTTTGCTTTAAGGCTGCAACATTCGCAGATTGTTATCCTCGTGAATCAAATGAATCATTTGGTCTCTAGAAGCCAGTAAACAGAGGGATTCTTGTTGTGGGTCTAAAAACACTTTGAACCTTCACATTTAAGAGTGTTATTTTGCAGATTCATTTGGAAAAAAAATAGTTTTCTGTTGACCGACTAACGGTCCCAGAAAAGTACATTCCTGCACTCATCAACGTCGGACATATTGTTTGTTAAGTGTAAGCCGTGTCTGGTGTGGACGCTCCGGTCGGGGGGGACAACGGGTGACGCACGGGGAACCGGGTGGCCTCTGTTTGCCTCGGGGGATTTCACGCGGCTCGGACAAGAACGTCAGGAATGTCCCCCCTCCCCAATCAGACCCGTTGGCTCCTGTTCAACTGACCTGCCGGGGCCACCGTTGGCTCATCTGGAGGCCAGCTGTCTTTGTTAATTTACTCTCCACCCCCCCCCCCCCTCTCTCGCAGCCGCCCCCCACATCCGTGACCCGCCCGTCTGGCTCGCCGCGGTGACTCATTCTGTACGTACGGCTCTCGCCGTCCCGTCACCATAACATTTTTTGCCTCGCTGCACAATGGGAGCCAGTCATGACGGACAGGCCCCGTTACCTGGGAGACCGCCATGACATGGAGGTGAGAGATGCTACGTTCAGGGTGCATTCCTGGTCCTCAGACAAGCTATTGGCCAGTTAGTGTTTTTACGAGGCGCTCTTACTCTTTCTGACTGACACGACGGAACTGGTCAGTCTCCACTTGAATGAAATAATAATGAATTTAATTTATATTAAACACGCTTAATGGATATGTGAAGTGGCATAAAATAACAGCTGTTTCGTTCAGTTGAGAGGGAAACAAGTTCAATTATAGATCATCATATCACACAAAGAAAACAGCATACGGAAACAGAGATTTGTTTGTCTTACTCTGAATAACGCTGAGTCCAAACAGGTGACAGTCCTTCAGCCTCAGGAGGTCACACACCTGGACCAACAGTTCCTGGCACAAGGTCTTCACCTGGGGAGGAGAGGAGGAGTCTGTTAGCCGTTATATATTAATGACACAAACATAAACAATGCTCATGTTTGGTGTGCATCTCGTGTTGTTATGAACCACAAAAATGTATTTCAATTAATGTAGGAAGTGAGCAACGATGAAAAAAAAAATCACATATGAAGCAGTTATTATAGAATGAAAATGAAATAAATCAAAACATCTGTTAATTTACAGAGATTAAATAACTGCCTATGGGTTCTCCAAAGAACAGTTTCATAAGTAGCAGCTGACAGCTGCCAAAAAACACCGACCACAATTTATTATGAAATTAAAAACCTCTCAATGCTTAGCTTAGCATGCAGACTGGAAACTAGCCTGGCTCTACCTGGAGGTTATACCAAACGCACTGATAACATACTATATCTCATTTGACTCATTTATACATAAAAAACTAAATGTTATGGTTTATGGTAACGACTTCTTAAACATTTTCAATCTGAGAAGACACATTGTTTCCATTCGCACTCACGTTGACGATGACGTTGAGCGTGTCGTCGTTGGGCAGAAAGACACAGACACAGCGGCGGTCCTGCATGGTTTTGTTGTTGTGGAAGGTCAGTCTGTTCATCTTCGTGTGGCTCGGACAGGACAGGCCCCTCCGCCTGCTATCGGGGGGGCTCCGGGCCCTCTGATGACCACCAGCACCACCGCCCCGTCCCGGCTTCAGCTGCAGCCCAGTACGGACGCACCAGCACCGACGGGCTCGGCAGCACTCACGGGGCGGAGCATGGGGGACCCGAGCTGCAGTGGAGACACGGAGGAGAAGATGAAGCCGGTGAAGATGAAGCCGGTGAAGATGAAGCCGGTGAAGATGGGCCTTCACGTTAAAATCATGCATTTTGTTTTGACGATCTGAATTATCAACGACTCCCGAGTGAACATCTGTCTGCAGCAAAAGACCTTTAAACTTGAACTTTGGGGGACTCGACCAAACCAGAAACACAACAATGCAGCGAAATAAATCAATGTATGCCACGCTTGACTTCAACAGCTGTTCAGACAGCTCTGCACAGGGGTTTAGATGTCGACTGGGTGTGACTGGAAACAGCTCCACATATCCCTCCTGGCTTTGTTGGTCTCTGTCGACATGATTCTGGCTGTTTGATTTTAATTCTTCACTGTCTGCTGGAGTCAGACTGTGGCTCTGTGTTTGGGAAATGCAAGTATTTAAATTGCCCCTATATACAAAATCGATCCTCTCGTTTCGTGGTGGTATTGTTTTTTAAATAGTCTGTTATTATCAAAGCAGTGTAAGAGAATCTTGCACACAGATTTCTTGTGTTTAGAGATTCTGACTTTATCCACCTGAGCCCCAGTCAGGTGAAATATTCACACTTCTGCTTCTGTTACATGACAGCAATGTGTTCCCTTGTTACCTTTCTCTCACACACACACACACACACACACACACACACACACACTAGAGAGACAATATACACACACACACCTCAAACATTAACGGTTGTCCTGAGAGCAGCGAATCGCTCACAGCATGACAGCGAGCCCGAGGAGGTGTGAGCCGCCCGGAGGGTGTGAGAAGTCTCAGAGCAGACAAAAGGATGTAAAAGGAACAATCACTCCAGATTATCACTCCTTCCTGGGGAAAGTCACTCACCTTGAAGCCACGTTGTGATTATAATCAGACGGGATGGACCGCATTACAGAGGGAGGAACGATTAGCATTTGAACAGATTCAATTAGAGGATTAAAGGGTTCATTCGCAAGTTTGCAACATAGAAAAGTTGAGGAGTTCCCACGCCATTACTACACCGCTGCTAGGATGAGCAGAATAAATATAAAAAAGGTTAAAGAACTGCTTTAAAATACGTAAATCGTTACTTGAACAAAGCATGCAGCAGTGGAAACCACAGGCCGATAACGGCTGCAGAGTCAGGAAGTGCTTTTTGGGGACCAAGTACCCATTCACTACGCCGGCTGTCGACGTATAACACTGCTTTGTTGCATCGGAGAGAGGAAAGCACTGCGGGGCTGAGCGGCCGTAAACACACACACACACACGCACACACACACACGCACACACACCGTTGACACGCAGCATCAGTTCTCATTAACCACTCGGCTCAAGTCTGCTGACGAGCTCCCTGCGCTGCGGCTGACCTTGATTAAAAACACATCCCTACTGCACCGTAAGCACGCGTCGGATGCACCGAATATATCCACGTGAACGTGTTCCGGTGTGTGTTTTCGGGCTTATGTCAGATGCTCCAGCGGGGGTTAATTAGAAATTCTAAACATCTAATTGGGTGTCGCTTCTCTGCATTAAATCCAGAAAGCAAACATGTGTACGCACTTTCAACCGTACCTTTAAACTCGATAAATGGCGCCTTCGATATTGGCTTTAAGGTGACGACATGAGCGGGAGGGAACTGTGTCTGTTTCACTTCTTACCCGATGATGCGACACAATTCTATTCTAAAGAGACTTATAGGCATTTTTCTTAATAGTTTAGGCAGTTTCAGAAATGACTTGAAAACGGTAAATGTGCATTTTCCAAGAACAATTTGTCCTCTGAAAAAAATCTGTGTAAAAAGGTGGAAACATTCACACATCCAGTTGAATCTCCCCCGTAGGAAGGTTAATGGCCCTAGAAGTGGGCGACGCCTGAAGTCATATCGTGTTGCATTTTCAGCCAGAAATATGATCCCCCGACTTCCACGCACACACACACACACACACGCCCCACTTACGACTTGTTTATTACATTGTTGGACTTGGACGCCTGAGACGCCTGAGACGGGGGGGGGGGGGGGGAGTAACCCAGACAGAACCGAGTACAGTCATTATCGATGGCGTTCAAGGTCGATTGTGTCATGTCTGGTCTAAACATGAGGCATCGCCACAGAGGGCATGTCCACCGCGAAATTAAAGGGTGGGTTCTCTTCCCCACTGTGTGAGGGAAGAGAGTGCTGGATAATGAAATTACTGCTTCTGCCCCCGCCTCCCATTTTGCTGTCGTGCAAAGTGTGATGCAACACCAGAGTCCGTCTAAAGCAACACACACACACACACACACACACACACACACGAGCGCGCGCACAAAGAGCGGCCAATTGAGCTTCCTCCGGCCTTTTTCCAACAGTGATTCTGTCAACGTGGCAAACCTCAGAGCCAGCAGAATCCCACCCTGGTGCACATAAAGGGCCTCCGTCACCGCTACGCCTCTCTCCTTCTCATTCTTTCCCTCCTCCCCGTCGACATCAGAGGGGTGGAGAGAGTCTCCTACGTCCAACTGTTGGACGGTGGAACCGCACCATGGAAAAAAGAAGAAAAAAAAACTTGTACTGTGCTTGGAGAGGAAAAAGGAACTGAGGGGTTTCAGAATAGCTTCAGGTAGAGCCTTGTGTCACAGCCGGGAGAGAGAACAGAGAACAGGGTGGATGTAAACACAGCGGGGAGAGGAAGCTGCAGTGAGGGAGATGGAGAGAGGCAGCGCTCGAAAGGCTTATGGCACGAAAAAAGAAGAAGAAAAAAACCCCAAAAAACTGCTGCAGTCAGGAGAATTCCTCGCGAACATCTGCTTCTCGTTCCAACAATGGCGGCCTTTGATTCCCGAGGCACACACACACACACACACAACGGGCAGCGCCGCCGCCGTCTCCTCTGACAGCGTCCAGAAACCTGGACCGGCACACGTGCACTGAGATCTTTAACGGTCTCAACGAATTTGTTTTGGCTTCGCCTGCGTCCAGAACGAGATATCTGAGATTATTGAAGCCATTTTCAGGCAAAAAAACCCCCGCCGAAGATCAGTTGGTTCGAGCTTCTTCGTTGTTAGTCTTCGTCTTACGTGACGGTAAAGCGAATATCTTTGGGGTTTTCAGACCAAACAAGACATCGGAATTTGCCACTTTGACTCCGGGAAACCAATCGATTAATTTATTAATCGAGCGAATGATCAGCTCATTAAGTGAGAATGAAAATAACCGTTGAGATAAAAACTAACCAAGCGAAACTTATTTGTATATCTTTTAAAGAACACTACATGTCCCCCAAACCTCTGAACAGAACCTGTGAGCATTTGACACTTCCAGCTGATGCAAAGAGTACTAAAAAGTGATGGTACTGTTATGGTTATGATGCTCATAGGAGCTATGAAAAAAAAAGGCTTTACAATGGTCGTGGGTGCGTTCAGCAAATAGGCAAAGCAAAAAGATAAATAAAAAATGCAAAACAATCATATGGAAGGAAGCCTGGGCTGCAGCCGCTGACACACACGGCCCCGCTGAAATATTTAAAGGGCGCCCTTTTAAAAAAAGGGCACGACTTTTATAAATAGTGCCAACAGGCTGGAACTGAATGGGAATTTCTTCTCTTTGTTTTTTTTCACCCCTCAGTTCGCCGCCAAGAGATCCGTTTGTTCGGCTGACGAGTGGCTCTAAATCACATTGGTCACAAGATGGCCTGAGCCTCTGGGTTGACCTACTGATACACTTAAAGGATAAGCCGAGCGCCAACCAAATAAACAGGAAGAGGCACGAGCGTGGGGCGACACGCTCGACTAACCAGAAACGATCAATTACGGATCGTTTCTGGCTCTTCGGGGAAGTGGACGACATTCACGGAAAAAAAACACGCTCATTTGTGTATTATGCTTGGCAAATAAAAGTCTTTATGACTCCCATAATGTTGTCTTACATTTGACGTTCGCTGCCGTCAACAGATGGCGTAAATATACAACTGTGACCGTGATATTAATAGAGCCTGGAGGCATGTTTAAATACCTGGATGCTCTGTGTGTGTCTTTAAGCCTAATCTGAGAGGCAGAGGGACAACACACTGCACTATTTAGGACCTTGATTCCCATGATCCTTTGCTCCATAAGATAATCTAACAGATATTTATCTCTTTCCACCGAGCTAACAGGGAGCATAAACAATCTGTTTCTGGCACAGAGTCAAACTAAAAAGTCTGAGAACCGCCACCAGATTTTCAACGACCTTTCTCAAGATCATGAAATGTAGGATCTGAATTGTGGTTATTATCCACAACAATATATATATATATATATATATATATATATATATATATATATATATATATATATATATACTCTTTCACGCTGAGTGTAATCTACATGTTTGCTCATACAATCTGAATTGTAAGACATACAAATCCAACATCTGAGGAGTGAAATGCCTGCATGTCCTCCTACTCCAAATGTCACGCTCATTAACCCCCGGAGGTCAGGCCTGCACACAGCATGGCACTGTGATGCCGTTATGTAATTCACAGAGAGAAGCCGAGGAACTGGATGGTGGGTGGCCTCAGGCTGAACCGCAACCCGCATAGTAAATGTACATTATCTGAATCCACTGGAGAGGCTCTCTCTCTCTCTCTCTCCTCGCGTCATTTAGCGGTTGACTTTCATTCGTCCTTCGTCCAGAAACGACTCCGGATTGATGAATCATTCTCCTCCTTGATGGAGATATAATCATGAAAGCGACAGCGAAAGTCTTTTCCCCAATGATAACCTTCCCAAACGCCGACGCGGCGGCTTCTCTGCCAACTGGCCAGGATGAGCCGCTTGTTTAAAGACTTATGGCACCGGAGGGATGTGATGGAAAGACGTACCGCCGCTCTCGTGCCAGTGGGAAACCCTTAGGGATGGGTATCGTTGGGGTTCGAACCGTCTCCAGTCTGCATGGAGATACTGGTCAATATACTGGATGATGATATTCACAAAGAGTTATTTTATACGTCCGATTACAGTTGACAGGAAGGTTTCTAAAGTGGTGACCTGTGCTGTGGCTGGGATTCAGCACTCCATGGATGATGTAATATAAAGTATAGTTTAGTGTAATATACTATGCAGATTCAAAATGATTAGGTTATTAATCCAACTTTTTCTCTGCTTAACCACTAATGAGATTGGTGAATCGCATAAAGTAAGAACAAGATAAAGAATCAACTTTTTCACTCACGTCCCTTTTTAAAAAATACTCCCATCCTTTAATAAGTAAGGACGGAAATAATATGTGACAAATATGTATCAGAGAGCACAAGAAGCAAAGTTCAAAACTCAGCGAAGAACAACTTAAGCTCGGGCACCTATGGAACAAATTATTATTACAACATTCATAACATCTGGCTTCCATGTGGAGTGAGCGCGAACGCACACACACACACACACACACACACACACATCTCAAACCGCCGACACTGCCAGGACATGTTAGGACAGAGCCAGCAGTCGCTCCCTTCCCTCCCCGCCCAGCAGCCGGGGCCGAGCATGAGTAACCCCACAGAACTAGAACTAGCAATCGCAGGGCAACGCACCACGGAGTCGTCAACCCGGCTATTACGCGTGCTCGAAATAGAGCGAGCGGCCTTAAAGCAGAGGGTTAAACAATGAGCTGCAATTATAGCAAACCCCAAACCAAACCCTGTTGTTTTGTTTCTTTCCGTCCCTTCTTGACGGTGGCAGGTGAGTCCATCCGTTACCAGACATGAGGAGTCACATGACTGCAACCTGGTTAACTGAAGTTCTTTGTGATATGTCACTTGTTATTGTCGTGCCATTTATTGGAGAGGCAAGAGGCAAAGTCAAGATAAAAGTCCACAATTCATCCGACGCCAAAATCCCCAAAAGACTCACAATTGCTCTGCAACCGAGGTGTAAATATACTGCAAGGAGGCGGAGCTACTTCTAAACTCTGGTATCTGGTGTTGCTGACCCAGGACTGATCCTGGGTCAGCAACACGCCTACCTGCAAACCAATCCTACTAAAATCAACAAAATATCCCACAGGAAGCCCGAGAGCTGAAGTAAGAAGCGCAAGATAAGCCGATAATATCCTTGGGGGGGAGGGGGGAGCTGGCAGGTTAAATCTCTCTGGTCCACTTCCTTGAAAGGACTCAAGCTTCACTAAGAAGGCCAAGTAAGCAGAGGGGGAGAAAAATAAATTACAATCCAAGGAAAATGGGTAAAAGGGAGACCAATGCAGGAAGAACTGACACATTTTCTTTCCTCTTTGGTGCACTTGAGACAGGGATGTGAGGAGTCATGCAACATCCCTGCAGTTGCAGAAAAGGCATGCAGCGACGACGTTGTGCATCAGAACGTGAATGAACACAGTTCCATACATGGTTAATATATATATTTTTTTTAAACGAGGACACCTCTTTGGAAATGTACTTGTTTTTCAACAACCTCTCCTGAGATACACGGTTTGCATCCAAAAGCAGCCGAACGGACCAGATAGCGGGGAGTGATACGAGTGGAGAGCCCCCGGGCGGCCGTATAACTTACACCAAGAACGACATTCGCCCAGGGACACGCCCACTTATAGTAGACCCAGTGGAGATAACGCATGCCTTCGGGTGGGAGAGGAGATAGAGTTTCTCCTTCTTTACGGCAATAACATCCACCGCCATTCCTCAGCTACACGTGTCCTCTCGCACCTTCTCTTCTAGCAGCGTGGTCAGGTTTTCCTGGGAGAGTTTTGCATAGCGTGTGGAGACTATTATGTAAAAAGGAATATAACAGGTTACCTATATGTGGCACCACGGATGCTTTTACTTTCAGCTCAGGTGCTGCGTCCGACAGTTTCTGTATTCACGGCGTAGATTCAGCATCAGAGAGAAAGCCAGCCCCCGGGCTAAGGATTCAGCTGAGCTGTGGATGCAGAGTTTAATAGAGGGAGTCTGCTCGATTCAGAAGAACAACAGACTCGGGGCACTCATTGAAACGTGGCTGTAACAAGTAATGTCATACGAGTGAAAGTTAAAAGTGCAAGAACAAGATACCAAAACATGGTCCTGTGTGTGTGTGTGGGTGGTGGGGGTGGGGGGGCAATTAAAGGCTATCCCATCAGGCATTCCAACACAGATGCATCTGAATGAGTCACCGGCACGCATACCAACCATCTTTGTTCACACGTTTCCTTTTTGTTTCCTATTCAGGCAGCGTTCTTCCTGTCCAGACAACACCTGCACCATCTCCCTCTCTCTCCCTCGTTCACTTTGTTTCAACACAGAGCCAAGACAGCGTGGCAATCACAAAGGCACAAGTTGTTTTTCTTCCCTTTCCACCCCCACCACCCCCCACAGCTGGAGCAGAGACCCGGCTGACATCTCACACACGCACACACACACACACACACACTGTGTTCCTGGGAATGGGCCACACAAGGCAGCCGATTAGCCAACCGTGTGCACTGGATGAGTTTCAAGTGTAAGCGAGCCATACAGGGGGGGGGGGGGGACTGATAGTGTCGGCCAACTCTTTTGCTTTCGTTGTACCAACGTTTATTATATGGCTGTATTATATTATTTACAACCCTCTTTATAACTTGGCAAAGGCCACGGGACCCAAGTTGAGACAGCAAAAGCATCCTCTCTGTTGAAGTGCACTTGAGCAAGACACACCGCCTCCGATAGCCCCGAGGAGTGCTTAACATCTGACATCTGACGGAAAGAGAACACATTTGCTTGAGAGTAAAAGTACTGTGATAGTGCACAGCATGGGTCGCCCCAATCTTATGTAAAAATAAATTCTATAGCCTAAAGCCTTGTAGAAAAACGTGAGGATTCCCATTGCCCCTTTTCCCTGATTGCTGTCTGGTCTAATATTAAACAAGAGGGGGGAATTGTTGACATTCCTGAGGACTAATAAAAACCACTTTGCAGAGGTGTTCAATGGGACAGAAAATGGTGGGGATTTGCAGCTGTGAACAGGGTCGTTTTTGCAGGGGTCACACACACGTCATTTTGCGCCAATCAAGACGTCCGCTTTGCGGGACTCGAGGAAGCTGACATCGTGGAGGAGTGTGTGTGTGGGGGGGGGGGGGGGGGGGCACTGCACTGTTGGCGTGGTAATTACACAACAATAACACGGGAGGAATGTGTGCTAGGTTTCTGATAGAGGTCCTGTAGCTTTCACCGCGATGCGAACCTAACACGACGGGAACGACATCTATCTCCGCTTCTCCAAGAAGGGTATTTGATGAAGTTCGGTAAAAAGTGGGGAAACATTTAAAGTTGCAAATCCCTTAAACATGTGTGTGTGTGTGCGTGTGTGTCGTATCAAGTGAAGACAAAGTGGCGCAACTAGCAGAAGGAGAAACAATGTAGCGCTAGTGGGTTATAACCCGTACTCGTATTTCATGGCAACATTCCCAGTGAAATACTCGGGCAGCATCCCCCGTTCGCTTTGAAACGACTCAAACTAATGCTCCTGCTAACCCGACACGGACGTCACGTTAACGTGACGCAAACGCGACTTGATATTCAAAACATTTTAAAACGGATTCGAGGCGCCTCTAATGACGTCACATTTGAAGAGTGTTAAAGGATGTTCTTCTTTTTTTTTTAAACTCGGGATTTCAAAAAAAAAAAAAAAAAAAAAAAAAAGCATCAAACTCACCTTTCTTTTTTTTAAATGAGAAAACAAACTATTCCTTTTCTTTTTTTTTCCTCTCTCTTTTTAAGTGTTAATCCGAACGGGTTACTTTGGCGTTCTTACAGAGGGAGAAAAAAAACAACCAAAAAACCAGAAGGAACGGAAATCCACAGATTGGAAAGACCTCAACAACTTCGGGATAAGTGTCGCCCTTCTTTCCGCCTTCGACTGGAGCCACATTCTGTCCCCGCTGGAGCTCTAACAAGTCCATAGGAATACATGTGCGGCGGGTGGGAGCGAGGAAGAGTGGGCGGGGGGTCAGGAGAAAAGAGGAGGGTTTTGTATCAACGACGCTGATAAAATAAAATTAGTTACAGGTAAAGAATGTAATTTATTTTCCACAAAACTCACGCAGTAATTTACTTCCCCTTATTAGTGTGTGTGTTTCCTGCCCTATAATCTCGAGGATAACTTTAACCACCCCTCCAAACGAAATCCACACTTGGTATCGCCCACGGCTGCCTCTCATTCCATTCCTCCCGACTGAGCTGGACTGGAACTCTGCCGCATTCATTTTGGAGAAATAGTAGCGGCGTCGCCAGTATGCCAGTATGCCTCCTATGTATTATAAGCACGCTCGGGGGAGAAAAAAAACAAAAAAAATTTTGAGACGAAGGGGAGTTTATTTTTACGTCTGCCCAAACACTCTGCTGCAGCTGGGTTTCTTTTTATATGACCTTTTTTTGGACCATTATGAAAAATGTAGTAACCACTGTAATACATCTTTTCACAAGGATAAAGGAAGGACACCCAAGTCCCCCATTATAAGAAACCTCAATCATATGAGACATACAATCATCATAATGCATACTACCATAGGATGACTTTGAACTTAATGAGAAGTGAATGTTTTACTGCCTATATAAAGGCATACAAGTTGTGTTGGGTCAAAGTCAAATTGGCTTTCAATCAAATGTCAGACGTCAAATGTTGTTAAATAGCGTCAATTGAGAGACGAGAATTCACATATAATATGCACATCATGTCTGCTATCGATTGGCTTATTTTAGAATCAGGTTTATTTCCAAGAATGCTTCACATACAAGGATGTATATCTCGGTGCATAACAATACACAAAAAAGCACGACAAAATTCAAGAATCATGAATATCAAAGAGAAAAAAAAACAATGTGGAAAAAAAAAGTCGTAAAAGTTCACAGTTTTGTGCCGTATAACAACATCAAGGCTATTGAATCATTGATGTTCTATAATAAACAGGCTGCGTTTTTTGTGTGCTTCTAATTAAAAGCCAGCAAGTAGAAGGAAAACTAGGAATGTGGGAATCCGAGAGGACGCTGTGATACCAAAGTGACGCCAGCCTTACATAAGTAGCAGGAAAGTGAGGCTCTGAGTGGACACCAGCTGGGCCTTGATAACAAATAAACACATGCCTCATCTCCATGTTTATTAAGATGAATTCCTTGTATAGTGGACCCTTGTGTTTCTTCCTAAAGCCCTGTCCTCCCCATTCATGATGTCAGCCATTAGTTGACACGGTGACCTGTAATTAGTGCTCGGGGGGCCCGGTCTCTGCTCAGAAAAATGCTTGTCAGATAGAAAGAAATGGAGTGGCGAACATGAAAAGGGGTACGGAAGTGTGCCTGGTCAAGTCAGGATAAACCCCCTCTGGCCCAGAATGCACACGGCTTTGAAGTGACATCAGAAAGGGAACAACAAAGCCTTACCAAGAGACCATTATCTTCAAAAACTAAAGAAAGAAAAGAAAAGAAAAGAAACCGCAGTCCACAAATCCTCAATCCCGTGGATCAGACACCTGATCGGGTTACTTTTCATGTTTGAAGCTCAGAAAAGAGTCAACACGTAAATATTAAAAGTAATTTGGTGGATGAGTGGGCGTGGCATAAAGTTAACGCAACACATTCAAACCAGTGTCGTTCATTTTGGATGAGCAGTTTTCTCTCTTTCTCTCTCTCCGCCACTTCCTTGTGTTCAAATAAAGACTCTGTTCAAAACACAGCAAATAAACTTTTCTTAACACAACCCAAAACCACTGTAGCGAATGGCAGTCTAAATATGACACATGGGACATGATGTTCAGCTTAACCCCCCCCCCTCATACCGCAGAGTGCTTCCAGTCTTTTGTCTGCATCTCCCCGCTCTTGATTTGATTAGTAGTCTCTGGTCGGTGGTGGAGGTGCAGCGGGGAGCAGGTTGGTTTTTGATTGTGGGCAGTATCTGACTAATTGAAATAACTCCCTCTGTGTTTCTGTCTCCCCAGGGGAAGATGAGCAGCCCCCCCCCCCCCCTCCTCCTCCTCCTCCTCCTCCTCCTCCCCTCACCAGACTTCGGTCATCATGGAAAGTCCTTGCCATCAGCCCTTTTCCCGGAGCTCACTGTGACACATGCAGCTCCTCGCTGCACTGACACACTGAACGTTAAAACACAGAAGTTCTTAAAACCATTCATGGGCGACAACCAGAGAGGAACTATTCTACATGGTACACCACCGTAGAAATTGTACATATTATTCAATGAAACTTATAGATGAGCAAGCAGCGTGTGGTCCAGGTGGGCAAAAGTATGTGTACACCCATATATATATATATATATATATATATATATATATATATATATATATATATATATATATATGCCCTCGATGGACTGGCGGCCTGTCCAGGGTGTCCCCTGCCTTCGCCCTATGTCAGCTGGGATATGCTCCAGCACCCCCGCGACCCTAATGAGGATAAGCGGTATTGAAAATGGATGGATGGATATATATATATATATTTATATAATGTATTTATATAAACAGCTTTCACTCTTCTGGTTTTCTGCTTTCACAACATTTTGGAACGGGTCCGCAGGGATCATAGTCAAGATGATGCAACCGTCCGTCTATTCAGTTGGAACTTAAATGTTCTGTGTCGACAATTACTGAATTTGGAAGGTTCTCTGAGAACAAATGCATTCCTCAGTTTTACAGGAAACTTCATTTTGTTCACACGCTGCAACAATTTCTGCATATGTGAACTGAACTTTGATGACCCCCCCCCCCCCCTGAACTTTGATGTTTATTTTCATTTTTTTCTTTGCCTTTCAAAAGTTTGCCGCAGTTTTCAAATCTGACAACAACGAGCATGTAATTTTGGAGTTTCCCTTGGCAGCTCGGACGTGAAAATCTAAGACGTTCAGTCAAAAGCGCAGCAGATGTTGTGTAATTGTGCTCATTTGGCGCTCTGTTGACAACACATGCCAATCTCACTGAGCGATGTCGGGTCAAGTGAAGTGGAAGCGTCCCCAGGTTTTGAGTGCCAGACCATAAAAAACACGACAGCATCTGGGCGATATTGACGGTCGTGTTGCTTTTATGTCGTTTCTTTGAATGTAGAACCATTCTCAGGCCATGAATTATGACGGCCGGTCAGTTACATGACTCAATATTTTCATCCCTGAGGGAAATATCAGGGTAGATCGGGGGAAATGTATCAACTTGGAGGATACATTACAAAGTGTTATATTGAGAGGAAGTCAGAAGTGCACTCCAGAGAACAGCGATTCTATTGGCGAGCAGTAATGAAACAGGTCTCTTAAAAAACTTTTTTTTCCCCGATTGAACTTCCTCATCTTGCAATATTGTCAGCAAAGTGCAGTCGTAACTCCGAGGCCCTGGTGCGCGATAAAGCCGGTTGAAGAACAGCGCCGGGCGGACAGATGAGGGCATTGATCTAAGTTACTGTGCCAGAGCCCTCTTCACACACGGCCTGAGAATCCATTCATTTCTCCGATGGCACCAGAAATGGCGCAGCAAGCAGAAATAATGGGGCG
Organism: Cyclopterus lumpus; assembly: GCF_009769545.1. NCBI lineage: Eukaryota > Metazoa > Chordata > Actinopteri > Perciformes > Cyclopteridae > Cyclopterus > Cyclopterus lumpus. The sequence continues at coordinate 18,213,630 of NC_046987.1, read as the reverse complement.
AGGATTAGACGGCTTGTTCTCTTGTCTAATTATCATACGCATTTAAAAAAAACGGTGCGGCGATGCAGCTCCTGATAACAAATGTCAGTAACTCCCCGAGAGTGTTCTCCCATTTCCACTCTGGGTTTCAAAATGTATCTGGAATACAAATGTGATTCACCGACGGCACTCGTATTTATTTTTATTTTGTTTTTTTTAGTCTCATTGTTTAGCAGAAACAATAGCGGCTGTATGTGCTGACACAAAAAGGCCAAGCGTTCACCTCATCCGGACATGTGCACAGTCACACCAGCTCTCGTTTCTCAATGCACAAGCAGCGAGAGAGAGAGAGAGAGAGAGAGAGAGAGAGAGAGAGAGAGAAACAAAGGAAAAGAGTGAGAGAGTAAAGGAGTCACCAGATGGTACAGTGAAAAGAATACACAATGGTAACGTTACACTGACTTCGTGGCAGAACGTAGCATCACGTCGGTGTCACCGGCTTGGCCCTTTAATATTGTTTAACTGACATTTAATGTACATATAGACAGAGATACAGTGTGTTGGCTTTCAGTATTGAAGGTTAATGGGTTTAGGGGATATTTGTCTTTACATTTTTATATTAATATATTTGACTACTCTTTTTAAAAGAAAAAGAAAAAAGCCTTAAAGGATCATTCTGGTTGATTATCGTTTGGGTCAAATGTGCGTTAAGATAATATAACGTTCAAAGGAAATGCTTGCAGTGAGATCATATCATTTGGTTGAGATGATATATGGGAGGAACACACCATCAGATTCATCAGTATACATAACTAATGCATATTGTACTGTGGCAAAGAGAGCGCTTCTTTTAGCTATATTCAGTTTTCTCCTCCTGGGTTTCTTTCATTTGTCTTTAAGATGATTGGTTTAGAATGCTGAGAAATTAATTGTATTTGCTCATATTCTACGGCAATCTGCACACATCAGGATAAAAGCGTTGCTTTGTCAGCCGCCGGTACAAAAGAGACACGTGCTCACCGCGTCCTCGCGTCGTACGTCTGCAGGCTGTCACCCCCGAGAATCATCCCATTGTTTCGCCTCACCGTTTGCCCCGAAGTGAGAAATATGAGCCGCGGATACGGCACGAAGTACACGTGCTGTAGCGTGTTTTGGGTGCAAAAGGCACGCCGCTTTGTTTTGAAACGCCATCCACGAGGCTAATGTAGCAACGCGGGGTCGTGCTATTGAGCTGTGAGTCAATACGGGCCGGCTCTTAGCACCGGCTGGCGTACCTGGCCTCGGCCACCTGGCACCGCGTCAGCTCTGCTGGACGCACCGCTTCCCTCAGAGTCCGGTCCAAAAGAAGATGGAGGGAAATCTATTCTTAGGAGACATCTTTACGGACTAAAGTAAAAAAAAACTGTGGTGGTCTCGCACCACATTTCCCAGAGACTCGTGTGTATCGTTGAATTCTAACAAACACTTTGAATACATTTCCATCCTCATAAAACACAAACAAAGAGATTTGCTTTTTTAAATATTGCAGCATGCATTGTTTACAGACATCCTGTCTGGTTTCTCCCCATTCTCTGCATGCACACTGGTGCCTTTGGTCCAATTCTCAAACTGTATTACAAAATGTAGATTTTTAATGCTTCTGAAGTCTCAATCCAGTCTGTAATAATCTGGCAATTAGAAGGTCCTACTATGCAATTATAGTTCTAAAAGTGCATTTGACAACCGTTTGCACCATTTGCCTTTCTTTATCCACCACGGTTCATTTTGTGAGAGCAGGTGTCATATTCTCAGATCTCAAACAATAAACCAATGATTGGAATCATAAAGTTCATTGACCGGTATAAGTGCTAAATTATAAAGTGCAGGTATTGAATGCAATTCTGAGTATCGCGTGATGGAAGATTTATATGTGCTTTGCCCATGTGTGGCCTCTCTGACTGAGATAGATGGCTAATGGACCTTTTTATAACAATCGTAAACAATTATTGATTTTCTCCGCCTGTCAGTGCTGGTTCAACTTTGCTGTGATTAGCCAGAGCCAGAGATCAAGGACTCAGAGGGGCTGGATGCCGGTCCATCACAGCTGGTCTTTGTGCCTTTGAGCAAGGTCAGTGAAGGCTGAGTTTAAGGCCACAAACATGATTTCCACTTCTGCTTTGGTTGACAATAAATCTATTCCATGTCAATAGAAGTCCTGACAACATGTCGTAAACATGTGCTGAACAGGAGAATAAAAACACCACACGACTGAACTATGAGGTCTCAACAACTGGGGCGTGTGTTCAGGGCGTGACTCGTGCTATTAATAACTACCATATTTTAATATTATGTGCCGTCAAGGTTAAAGTGTGTCGGTGAAAAGCTCCTGAGCAAGCAGTCGCCATGTGACTGATGGCGAGTGCTCAAGCACAGGACACCTTGAAAAACCTTCTTTTTTTTTTCTCAGCCACCGCCACCCGAGACTCGGGCGATGAGCTGCGAGAGACGAGACGTGATTGCTGCTTCCTCAACTGAGCCGCACATCCGAAGGCCCATTAACAAGAATTGAGATGTTTACTTTTTGGTGACATCAGCAGCTCTCAGTCAACGGGGTTATTGTCTCGTCCCGGCACAGGTCACCGGGTGTTCCCGAGTCATGAATCACCTTGTCCGGCATCTCGCACCAGGATTGCCACAGCGGGGATTAGAATATCTGTTGTTGGTGTGTATCAGGGATTACTTGTTGATTGTAATCACTGATCCTTCCCCGGCCGTAGAGGTCACAGAGCCGGAGGCCGAGCAGAGGCAACAAAACAAACAGCCCCCTTCCCCCCCACCCGGCCCTTTCATCTCCTCCCCACCCCCACTGCATGGAATGTGCATGTATGTTTGCTCCGGTGCCCCATTGTTAACTCTCGGGATCGTCAAACCACTAATTTTGCACCGGCTCATGTCTCGTCCCAAAGGAGGAACGTCAACAGACGCAGGTTAATGTTCCAGTGCCTGCATGCTGAACATAGGCGGGTCAGTCGGGCTCTGTGGTATCTGCAGGATATTAAAGCCTGACACCCCCACCTCACCCCACATCACCTCACCCCACCTCACCCCACCTCACCCCGCCTCACCCCAACTCACCCCGCCTCGCCTCGCCTCACCTCTTACGACTGCAATAAAAACATTCTCTGAATATGTGAGCTGGGGGTTGAGTGCATTACATTACATTTAGCTGACGCTTTTATCCAAAGCACCGTAGGCTCAGCTACGGGGAGCAATTCAGGGTTAAGTGTCTTGCTCAAGGACACATCGACTCGGGCTACCGGAGGCGGGGGTTGAACCGCAGATCCTCTGATTGAAACCGCTGACCCGCAGTCGCCCTTGTGCAAAGTTAGTGGGGACAGAAAGACAGACATATACACCTGAGCAGCAGCGCCAGTATTTTGGGCAACAAAAGTGTAAACCCTTATCCAGAAATCTTTACGTCGCTCATTGCAGTCTGGCCCGGCTCAGAGGGCATTTGCTTGGGTTCTCAGATGGAGAGATCAAGACCAAAACCTTTTTAAAGATGTTGGATGATCCAAAGGCTCCAGCCAAATGCAGGAACTGTGGAAATATGTGAACTCAAAAGATGTCAGCTGTCGGAGGCACAGAAATATAAATGCAGTCTGTGAAGAAGCATGAATGAACCTGTCTACAGTTTGTTCTGTTATAATTGGGTGAATCGTTTCTAAAAGTGAAATGGTGAACAGTTTACACATCAGTCTTAGGAATAAGGGTTCTCCCTGAAGGGCTGAGGTTCTTCCTAGAACAATTAGCTTCTGACAAACTCTTTTTTTGGAGTGTAAAAGGGTTCTGGTTAGCACCCTTAGAAAGTGGAAAGGTTCTGGATAAAACTTCCAGAGAGGGCTTTGGGGGGGGAACCATTACACTATAGAAGGGTTCTCTGTAGAACCTTTCATTGGGGGCTCTGGGTAGAACCATTACACTATAGAAGGGTTCTATGTAGAACCTTTGCAGCCTCTGGGTAGAACCATTACACTTTAGAAGGGTTCTCTGTAGAACCTTTCATTGGGGGCTCTGGGTAGAACCATTACACTATAGAAGGGTTCTCTGTATAACCTTTCATTGGGGGCTCTGGGTAGAACCATTACACTATAGAAGGGTTCTCTGTAGAACCTTTCATTGGGGGCTCTGGGTAGAACCATTACACTATAGAACGGTTCTCTGTAGAACCTTTCATTGGGGGCTCTGGGTAGAACCATTACACTAAAATAGGGTTCTCTGTAGAACCTTTCATTGGGGGCTCTGGGTAGAACCATTACACTATAGAAGGGTTCTCTGTAGAACCTTTCATTGGGGGCTCTGGGTAGAACCATTACACTATAGAACGGTTCTCTGTAGAACCTTTCATTGGGGGCTCTGGGTAGAACCATTACACTATAGAACGGTTCTCTGTAGAACCTTTCATTGGGGGCTCTGGGTTAAACCATTACACTATAGAACGGTTCTCTGTAGAACCTTTCATTGGGGGCTCTGGGTAGAACCATTACACTATAGAACGGTTCTCTGTAGAACCTTTCATTGGGGGCTCTGGGTAGAACCATTACACTATAGAAGGGTTCTCTGTAGAACCTTTCATTGGGGGCTCTGGGTAGAACCATTACACTATAGAATGGTTCTCTGTAGAACCTTTCATTGGGGGCTCTGGGTAGAACCATTACACTATAGAACGGTTCTCTGTAGAACCTTTCATTGGGGGCTCTGGGTTAAACCATTACACTAAAGAAGGGTTCTCTGTAGAACCTTTCATTGGGGGCTCTGGGTAGAACCATTACACTATAGAAGGGTTCTCTGTAGAACCTTTCATTGGGGGCTCTGGGTAGAACCATTACACTATAGAACGGTTCTCTGTAGAACCTTTCATTGGGGGCTCTGGGTAGAACCATTACACTATAGAACGGTTCTCTGTAGAACCTTTCATTGGGGGCTCTGGGTTAAACCATTACACTATAGAATGGTTCTCTGTAGAACCTTTCATTGGGGGCTCTGGGTAGAGCCTTTCATTTAATTTATAAAAGGCTCTGCAAGGAACCAAAAAGAGTTCTCTTATGGGGATACGCCAAAGAACCCTATGAAGTTCTAGTTAGCACCTTTATTTCTCAGACATGAAACAACATAATACAACATTTGGAGGATTGTTTCTTTCCACCCGACGTGGGTTCAATATTCTCTTTTTCCTGAGGTCAATATCTGTCTTTAGCAACTGAACTGCTCAACTTTGCTCACCAGCTGGTTGCTGACGTTATCTGTTTGCTGTTTGCTGTCAAGTGTTTTCCTTTGCTGGAAACATTGCTGATAAGAGCAATGCGACTGGACCAAACAAATATTAATGTTGTGGGACGAAAAAAACAAAATAAGAAGCTGAAAGAAAAACACGAAGAGCTGAGGGGAAGGTTAGAGTCTTCTGAGCTGGTATAATAATTATAGTGTATAGTGTGAAATCTGCGTCGTCTTGAGCCACTCATATTCCAGGTTATGGAAACAGCCAAAGCCATTTCACTGACTATGATCCCGAAGCCACGTTTTTCTTATCGTGGCTAACAATTTCTCTATGTTTTTACTGGTCAAAATGCATAATTTAGAGGAAGTTGATCTGAAGCTCATGTGTTCAGATAAAAAAGAAGAAGAAAAGAACGGACTGTGTGCTTTTCTTCTCGTTACACTTCAACCCTCTGATCCGATCTGCCGCTTCCAGCTCTGCAGTGACTCTGTGTCTCTTTCGGTCTCGTCTCGCTTCCATCCGTCCCGCCGCGCTAGCAAATCTGACACGAGGTGCCCGGTATCGAAAGAGAAGCTTAAATCCTGTCGCGTCGTCTTCGTATCATAACTCGCTCGCGCTGAGCAGAGGGCAAAAGGGTCGCGGGCCAGAAGATGCCTCGTCGGGCACCTCATCCTCGAGCTTTTATTATCTGTGTTGAGTCTAAATCAGAGTCCTCGACTGTATCCTGTAAACTCAAAGTCTTTAGCATAACACGATCCGCTTCAGGACAAAACAGGATGAAACGGAGGACATGTTGTCCTGTGTGTAAATAGACAAAGAGGCTCCAGACAGAACGTGTTGCGTAGAGGAAAAGGAGAAAAAAAAAGGGGGGGGGGGAAAAGTCAAATATTGACCCTCACTGTGAGAGCTGTTTGGGTTTCGGGCACCTCGTCCAAAACTCCAAACTCTCGCATGCCCGTCGAAACTGAAACAGGCAACGAGCGTAAACACGAACCCCCTAGTGAGAAGTCTGACCCCCGCAGGTGTTGTTTCGACCTCGGATTCCTTTACGCGCGTGTCATTTGTGTTGCTTGAGCAAGAAGAAGGAAAGATTACGACATTACGAATCCTTGTCGACGCACGTCGTTCAAGGCTGGGAAAAGCTCCTCCGACGTTCGCTCTCAGAAATGCGACGCGCGGACGGATTCGCCTTCCTCCCGCGTGTTTGACTCCCCCCCCCCCCCCCCCCCCCCCCGCGTGTTTGACTCCCCCCCCCCCCGCGTGTTGTGTCTCTGGCGGCAGTGCCAGCTGGATTAGGTTTACTGAGAAGAGCTGGTGTGTGTGTGTGTGTGTGTGTGGGTGTGGGAAGTCTTCAAGGATTAGACAATGAATTGGCATAATTTCTGCAACAAGACAACTCCTAAGTCCTCGTGTTTTATACCGCCATGCTATATTTATATGACAGCGCCACTTATCATATTTATATGACACCTAAGTGGGAATAGCAGTGCTTTTAATCGTCAGTGCTATTCTTAGAGGGAATGGATGCACGACTCTATGAACTTGTTTACTCTGCATTGCCTGATTAGTATACAATATAGGATAATAGTACACTCATATCAGCACTTTTAAAGTCCTGTGCCTTTTCAGACCGATGTAGAAGCAGACTTCTTATCAAGAAGACTTTATCCGTTAGCATCCAGATGACGAATCGGGCAAAAAGGTGTGAAAGTTATTTGAGATATAATAAAGTACCCGGGAGAAAGAAATTATAATCAGACTGTGATAACACATAAGCTCAGATATGTGTTCCTATTCTGAAACGTTGTGTTTTCTTTGAACTTTTAACAAAAGGGAAAAAGACTTTGAGGATGAGGACTCTAAACTGGTTTGTTTTGGTTCAACTTAATGGGTAATGTTGGCTTGGGTTGCTGGAGTGTAGATGTCACCGTAATCCAATAAAGAGCAGGATATCGCTGCTGTGTTATGGTTTCGGTTCAAAAGGTGAACCCAAATGTCAAACACCAGGCTGCCAGGTAGAATGATCCAAAAAAAAAAGGTGCGCTCGAATAACAAAACGTTGTTCATGGGAAAAGTACAATGTTTGGTAAGGAAATATAATAAATACAGTAAGTTACTGTAAATGATAGTATCTGCACTATACCCATAAATTGCTATTGCAAATGACGGTAATTAACTGTAAAGATGTTTTTTAGGATTCGTGGACACGTTGTGGTATTTAACAGTAAGAAAGGAGAGCACAGTGGACGTATTGAGTGAAGGGGGCCGCCCCGGCCCGTCTGCTCTCGTGTGCTCACACAAAGACTCAATGTTTGCATCTCATGCGTCCCTCTAAATGCGTCCCGCCCGGTCCGGAGGGAGAAGCTAAGAATAGCGTGCTGGATGAAACGTTTCGAGGCCCTCGGCGTTGAGCGGAGAGAGGCGCGTTGGTCCTGCTGCTAAAGGTTTAGAGGTATGAACTGGTTTCCCCCGTGAAACAGGAATAACGTGAGGAACACTGTGGAGAGCAAAGAAAAGGACAACGAGAAGAACAACGACAACTTTAGTACAAATACTACCAACAAATTGCATTTTCAGATGGATTTCCTTTTTTTCCGAGCAGGCCTTGTATAGTTAGCGTGGCATTTTTTTTTTTTTTTTACTTTGTAACGTAAAGATTATATTGCTAGTGTGGATTGCCTATCTTTTAACTACATGAAACTCAACATTAAATGGATACAAATAGAAGAAAATGCCAACAACGTACAACAAAATCACACTTTTTTTTTTACACACAAATAAGCTTTTCACAGTAGATGTATTGCTGTGTCTTAGTAGGAAAAACACAAGCACGATAAATAAACTCCACCCAGGTTTACCAGTTCCTGCAGGTTGCTGGTGCCATGTACTCAAAATGGAATCGGGCCCCTCTCAATGCAGCTCATTACACCTGCGCCTGTCAAGTCCAAACTCCATCTCACCGTTAAAGAAGTTAAATCTCTTCCACAGAACGTTTTAGTGCGTTCCACATCTCACTGGAAATCCTGTGTGGCGTAACCCCGAGTGAATAAATGATTATTGTCTCACCCGAGGACACGACGGGTCATCCACGCTGACTCAGCACTTTGTGAGGGGGAAGACTTGATGGTTTGTTAGAGTCAGTAATTGTGGGCGACATTGACAGAGTGCAGGTCTCATTCATATCTGACATCAGGGTGTGGTGGTGGTGGGGGGGGCTAACGTTTACACTGCGATACCCCTCATTTACATCACCATCTGATTACATCATCTCCCACCGGGGCTGGTGAGACATCCCAGCGTCTGCTCGCGATTGGCCCTCCGCGGTGGCGATCCAGCCCGAGCTGCCGGTAGATAAACTGTGGAGCTATTGTTGCCGTCTCTCCGTCCTTCTGTATCTCCCCCCCCCCCCCCCCCCCCCCCCCTCCGCCGTCTCCGCATCGAATCCGGAGAGCCAGGTCCAAGTTAACGGCCTGACTTGCAGACGGCAATCTTAATAAGATTGACCGAAGCAATTAAATCCCGGCGTGATTAAAGTAGCGCCGCTTTGACCAATGTGTGTCAGTGTGTGTTTGAGCCTGTTTTTACCTTCCAGGTAAAGGTTTCACGTATAAGTGGAATGTTATACGCTCAAATCATTCCCCCCGAAGGGTTTCGCAACGTGATAAATGTAATTAACAGCTAAGCTGGTTTTTATTCATGCGTTGTTAGTTTTGAAAGGCGCTTTAGACGTCACGTCAGACATTCTGATGTTTCGGCAGGGTGTGTTATCGTGCAGGTGGTTTGCAGGTATTTGGTCATTGGCCAAAGTAAGGAACAAATTAAAATGTGTGCACGGCAGTCGAATAGTTTGAGACATTCACTGCAGCATCATTGTGGGGCAGGCTTCACCCTCTGGGGATCATGAACGTCTGAGCAAAGCAAAATGTTATATTTATTAGTGTTTATGTCTGAAAACCACAGTGGCCATCTATTAAAGGACTATACTTACCCACTTAAATAAAATTATACCACTTATTTGATAGATTTACGTCTTCGGCGTGAACAAATGGGCTTTGGTTTGAGTGCGGTAGGAAAGTCAGGAAGTATTGAGAGATGGACTTTGTTTGGGGACACCGACCGTATCTTTAAACACACGACAACACTCTAACATTTAAGTTTTACTAGCGGTCGAAACAATTAATTATTGGATAGAAAGGTACACGAGAGAGACAAGTCTAGACCCCAGGTGTTTGTCCCATGCTGGCAACGATTAGTTTTTATTTTAATTATAAACAGAATGGCTTTTTCCCCGTTTCAGCTAATGCACGTATCAGACCAAACAAGGAAAGGGGGATTCTTTGTCGGAACACAATGAAGCATAAACAGGCACTTTGTATGCATCGAGTCAGACTGGAGCTCCACTGTTCTGCCAAAATTCTGCACTTGCTAATTGTGAGATTGCAGAGTTAAGTTATTCTGCTTTGAGCGATTCCACAGCTTTGTCTGTTTAAACGGAATATTTTAGAGCTGCGTTCATTGATGTTTTCTGGCTTCAACTTTATCTTCCGCACAACTTTGTTTAGTTTTTTTTTTTTGGGGGGGGGGGGGGGGGGTTCCACAGGGATTCTCTGTTTTGTAGCAAATAAATCCATTTAAGTTCCCTCAATTCGTTTTATATACGGCTCGGCGTGGGCAGATAATTGCGTTCATATCATTTGCAGTAAATGCATCAAACAACGAAGCCACGAGAATTCGGGAAATCGCTTCTTTTTTTTAAAATTATTATTCATAGTCAGCTTTCAGAAGCCTCTTTAAAGCCCTTTTTTTTTTTGGAAAAACAAAATGGTGGAGATGCAGGAAAGGGGAACAGGACACTTTTCTTTGTTCCAGATGGTCTGTGATGTCTCTACGTGGGATGATGCTGTCCTCAGTTCTCATTTCACCTGTCATTACCCTCACAGATAGAAATTCCTGTTGGATCTGTAGTTCCATCACCGGATGACTTAGAACAAAACAAAAACAAATGAGCTTATGATTGGAAAAGATTGCCTTTTCCTTCATTTACAGTCACACACACACACGCACACACACACACACACACTGGGTCGTGTTACAATAGAGTTCGTCCTGTTCTGTCTCGTGGTTTCCCCCGTTGTTCCTGATCTTAATTTGCAGCCTTTGTTCCTTGTAAAACATATTTTGATGTTTGTTTAAAGTGCCACAGAAATATATCCAGACTTCATTTTTAATGCCATTGATCTTTCCCTCACTTTAAACCTGCTTACTTAAAATTCCCCAAAAGGCCTGCTTGAAAGAAACCTCAACGTCTCGTCGCATCTGAAGACCTTCGCATCGATCGACTTGATCTCCCGGAGGATTTTGTGTTCCGTACTAATGAGCAACAGGCTTCAATAAAACAAGAGCGTAATTAAGAAACTCGTGAGTGGAAGTTTCCTGGCTGCTCGTCAGAAGCAAAGAGCAAAGTGAAGAGTTCTGATTCTCCGAGTGAATGAAATGAGCTTTGCGTGACTCATGCTGTGACTCTGCCTCCATAAGTGAAGCCAGTGGGAGGCTCGATCTAGCACAGCAGCTGCTCGCCTCGCCGTCTAAACAACGTTTATAACACGTCGACCTCAAACTGTTTACGCTTTTTAAAATCCATCAGGAAGACGTATCGTCGCCCGGCGGATTAGCTGCAACTTTCCAATAACTTCTCAGGAAGGAAATTGTCTTGTGAGAGAACATTTTTTTTAGTAGCGTCTTACTAATGCTTGCAAGTCGCCTGCTGATTTGAATATTGTGCAAATAATGTGTTTAAAAGTCTTTAAATCAATTTTCCTCATTTGCTTTTAGCGGGATCTATTGACAGAAATCGAATAACATATTAATAAGTATGTTTTCTTTAGTGCATAATCACCTGAAAATTAGACTGTTTTCATTGGCTTAGACTGAGACCTTCATATCTACATACGGAGTGGGTCCTCTTCCTGGAGACCGCCATGATGCACCTACAGTAGCCCAGAAAGGACAAACTAAACAATGGCTCTGGAGAGAGCCTTTAATTATAGTCGGTTGCAATCTGCAACCTCACCAGCAGACATTTTTAAATCCGACACACTCGCCCATTAAGTTGCCCCAGTTAGTAACTTTAAACCTACATTTACTGTTTGTTTGTTTTGTACTGAACTAAGGGGCTGCAGAAACTAGACGTAAACACAACATTGACATATTATCACCCTATAAAGTTCATATGACAAACCGTTGTGTTTTCAGATCCATGCTGATGCAACACAACATCATTTTAAGTCATGTTTCTGATCACCGGATGAAAATAAGTCCATTATTCTCTCTCTTTTAAGCTCAGTTTTGGTCTCCACCAACTCCCGAGGGAACTTTCTGGCTCTTTAGCTGCTAACTGCTCCACTGTGATCACCAGCTCGTGGCTAACTTTCTTTTTCTTTTCTTTTTTGTAATCTTTTCTGCTGAAAACAACTGCCTGCTGTTCTTGAAAATTATGCTAATTGTTTTCTTCTGCTGCAGCATTGGGACAAATGAACACATTGTTAATGTCTCTCGCATAATTTCGGTCATATTTTCCTGTTATCCAGTCAGACATATTGGATCACTTGACATATATTTACATATACACGATGAAACCTTGACTAGAAGTCCCGTGTGTTTGAACAAAGCTTGGTCGAACCGAGTGCCGAGGTGAAAACACAAAAACCTACTACTAAAAAAAAACCATTTGTATATCAAGAAGCTAGATTAACTTTGTTAAAGCACTTATCTCGGACATTAACAACAAGTCCCAAAATGGAGTTTATTACCGTCGTAAATCCTCTTAATTCCAATTAAAACAAGTCTAAACTTTGGGACACTCAGGGCACACGACTGAGTGATGATGAAGCAAAACACTAAAGGAAGGTCCCGGTTTCAAAACAGAAAAGTACACCTGAGGGGACATACGTGATTAAACAGCATCCTGGAGTTGAGTCAGAGCTGCAGGCTCGTCAGATGTTTATCACCAAAGCTGCAGTTCGGGGCTTTTGATTGGCTCCCGGTGTTGTTTCTCCCGGTGACGCTGCTTTGAGTGTTCTTCATCTGACTTAATATCAACATGAAGAGACATGAGAATTCAATTCGATTCAGTTTATTTTGTATCGCCCAAAATCACAAATTACAAATTTGGGCTTTACAATCTGTACACACATGACATCCCTTTCCCAGGACCTCACATCGGAAAAACTCCCCAAAAATAACCTTTCACAGGGAAAAAAGGGAAGAAACCTTCAGAAGAGCAACAGAGGAGGATCCCACTCCCCGGATGGACAGAAGCAATAGACGTCATGTGTACAAAATGGACAGAGTTACAACACATTCAATGAATATAGCAGGAATTATGAATCATGAGTAGGAGGCATGGACCACGATCCAGACCTCCACGATCCATGAAACAGAAGGAGAAAGATCGGAGAGGAGGGGGGGGGCATCAGAAGAAGTTCATGAAGTCATTACTTCTGAGGTCTATAGGAACACACAGCTGTCAGCCTGGCTGCAGTGCTAAAGAGAAACCTGGGGTTGTTCTTATTTTTCTCTATTACTGATGAGTAATAGGCTGCTCTGGCATTACGGAGAGCCTTTTTATATGTTTTAAGACTATCTCGCCAAACTAAGCGTGATTCTTCCAGATTGGTGTCCAACCATGAGATAAATGCAGCACTAAGGCAATCATTATCGACATCCACGTGAATATTAAAATCTCCTACAATAATAACCTTATCAGTTTTAAGGACATGGAATATGGACCTGGTGGCCGGTACAGTATAACAAATAGAATTGGCTGTAATGTTTTCCAGGTTGGATGTGAGAGACTAAGAACAAGGCTTTCAAATGAGTTGTAGTTTAGTTTAGGTTTAGGATTCATTAATAGGCTTGAGTCAAAGATGGCTGCTACTCCACCTCCTCGGCCGGTGCCTCGAGAAATGTGAGTATTAATATGACTTGGAGGAGTTGATTCATTTAGGCTGACATATTATTCATCACTCAGGTTTCAGTAAGACAGAATAAATCAATGTGATTGTCTGATATTAAATAATTTACTAATACAGCTTTAGATGACAGATATCTAATATTTATGAGTCCACATGTACTGTTTTGTTGCACTGCTGAAATAGTGGCGTTAACCTTTATGAGGTTATCTTGTATGACTCCTCTTGTGGTTACTTTTGATTTAATTAATTAAAGTGGCCGTGGGACAGACACGGTCTCTATAGAGTTACGGTTAAGGGTGGGTAACTGCTCGAATGGAAGTGCAGAAAAGGGTGTAAGACTACAGCTCTGCTTCTGCTTCCTGATCAGAAGACAACACATTCTTGTTTCCACTGAACTGGAATCAGTTAGCATGCACGAAGTTTACGATTCAGCAGGTGATCGGGATGTTTACCTCACCTCACTCACGCCGATCAATCACGCTTCTTTTAAGAGAGCATCTACACTGCTGCCGCACACAACAGACCCCAGTTTAGATGTGTCTGTAATTACAGTCCTGGTAACTGTTTATTTCATTTATAGCTTCGTCCTGCGTTGTAAATGTGCTTTACGGTATCTGGCAGGTCGGTTGTTGGTGGGATACAAAGATCAACAAAGTGAATTTTATGAGCTATTAATCCCCTGCAGGCCGGCCTGTTTCTCTGTCATCCAGTAATGGGCTAATTAAGGACAACAGTAACCTGTGGGCGAGCCACCCACCTTGTGTGAATCATATCTGATGTCTATATTATGTCTGGATCAAAGATGTTTTTTTGTTTTTTTTATGTTAATGACCTAGAACAAACTGCTGGGCCAGGTTTCCAAAAGAATCTAGTTTCATTATGAGCCGGTAGGAAAGGATGACCTCAGTGTAAATGGGTTAATTATTGTTCAGCAGCGGCAGCAAGAGTCTCACCACAATCTGGTGTCATGCTACTGTATAAAGAATATATAACACATTTAAGTTTAAATACACAAACCATAGAAATATAATATATCATATCATATTTTCTATTTATATTAACTTGTGTATTCATGTGTATTTTGTTGTTTGTTTGTCTTATTTTTGCAACGCAAATCATGACTGAGGAAACTTTCCTTAAATGTCCCAGTACGTAATGCTAGAGAGAGAAAATATTTAAATATAATAGGAAATACTCATTTCTGAGTTAAAGGGTTGTCTTAATGACGATTACACTGTAAAATCAATAAGTCAATCACTGGCTATAGTTGCATTACTTTTACAGAAAGTCATATATATACGGTGACTTCACAGTATTGGCTGTAATATTACTGCATTGAACTGTGATTTTACAGTAATCCAAAAGTAAATTACTTAAGTGACATGTTTTAAAAGTTTTTTAAATGTGTATTTCATGTTGAATTGAACCAGAAGTAAATCTAAACTCCCGAGGTAACTTACAAAGCACCTCATTACATGGGAGGACATACTGTTACACACTGTTTACATGGGATTCGTCACTCAGAGTTTCTCCTCTTTCCACACACTAGGCAATGATTAGCTGGGGCCTCGTTTCCTCCACTTCCCCTCTGGCTGTCGCTATGGGATGTCTCCCCCCCGGCTCCTCCCACCATCAATATATAACTTCAGTGATCAAACCTTCGGCTTCAAAGCACCTGTCGACTAACTCCTCCCTCAACACAACCACATTAGTTTGTCCGCCCCGACTCTTTTTTCTTCTACCAGTGAGGATTAATGATAAAAACCAACATATTCCTACTGTAACGCCTAACAACGGTTTCTTAAAATCTACTTCCATTTAGGCTTTAATTATCCTGTAACACATGTGGAAAGAAATCCAGTATAAATACAAGTCATGCATTATCAAAGTATAAAGTACTCAGCATTCAGGTTCCCATTTAGGATTTGCATCATTTCAGATCAGTTAAAGAAGGAAAGGGAGGACAAGAAAGGTCAGAAGGGAAGAAAATGTCATGTTTGTTTCTATTTTACATAACTTTTTATTTCATATTCCAGTAATTGTAGGGGAAATATAGTTGTATTGAATATATAGTGGATTTCAAGAAGAATCTTCTTAAAAGAGATAGTCATTTCTTGATAATTTATTACTGTGTCTGTGTGTGTGTGTTTGTTAAACTGATTGCTATGCTCTGACTAAAATACTCCTGCTAGTAATTTATTGGAATTATTAAATTAGAAGTTTTCCATTTAAACACTACCTCTTTTCCCAAAAATAAGTGGGCTACCAGATTACGTTGGTCTGTCCAGGAAATTTGTTGTAGATTATTGGAACATCACAGGCCCTTAAATAATGAACCAGTTTGCCTATAATGGTTCCTTCCAATCACTTCCACTCAATATGTGGTAAAGAGTGTTGTTTGTTTTCTCCAGCCTAGTCGAGGTCGGCCTG
Source organism: Cyclopterus lumpus (assembly GCF_009769545.1). NCBI lineage: Eukaryota > Metazoa > Chordata > Actinopteri > Perciformes > Cyclopteridae > Cyclopterus > Cyclopterus lumpus. The sequence goes on along the minus strand of NC_046987.1, from coordinate 18,197,991 downwards.
TTTCTTTCTTCAGCCAGTCTGGCACCAAATCTGGAGGCCACAGGGTTCTGTAAACAATCCTCGCCTGTAAATATGTTTTCAGCTTTTCCTAAAAAAACAAAACACACTTCATTGTATCCGTGCTGCTCCTGATAATCGTCACAATGCCTGATCTGAAGCCGGCTGAGGTCATCCACTTCCTGCTAATTGTCAGGGTGATCAGCGTGGTGGTTGTGATAAACTGGGTCAGGAAACCGATAGACTGGGAGTTCTGTGTAGAGCTGGGAATACGGTTAGGCCTGGAGCTGGAAATGATGATGGTGGTAATAGCATTTGGGAATGTTGCTGGTTTCCTTGTCCACATTTCAGTTACAACGCTTCAAAAATAAACTGTGCAGCTCTTTTTTTATGGCTTTGTAAGTGTCCACTTTCTATTTTGGGGATTAACGGTGCAATTTTCTCCCCTTAAAACGAAAGCCTGCTTTTAAATGGTAGTGTTATCCGCTACTGGTCCTAATTGCTTGGCTGAATGAGGAAATTCCCGGTCTAAATGCAGAATTAAACCACCTGCCTTTAAGCTAAACAAAGCCAAGAGACAATAAGGAAACACTGCAGACTGAGGGTGGAAAGGATCTTATCCGACCATCAAGGATAGGGCAGGTTACATGTATTTCAACCCGCAGGCTGAGAGACAAACCTGTTTCACGTTTTGCTATCTCGTGGCTGAACTCCCGGACTCTACAGACACATGAACGCCTTACAAACAGCCCCTGGAACGGCGTGTGGAATAAACACTGGTCCTAAACAGAACCAGATGTTCCTCCAGCTATGAAGCGTAGAGCGCTCTGGGTTGGGCCGTTCCCCAGCGTCACCGAGGCAAACCGGCTCCAGCTTTAGGCCTTAGCAAAACACATCTCTTCCTGGGCCTCACAGGAGCGACTATTCCCGTTCTGAGGCCCTTTATTCTGCGATGTATATATTTCATTAAGAGAATATTAAAGCTATGAGCGATTGAAGTGGTGTCTTTGAAGTGACTTGGTGACTAAGGGTTCTGTTACTTTAGTAGAAGTGCGTAACCAGGCTTGCTTTAGCCTTAAAGTGACCTCAAATATATATTTATTTTACTTGGACCGGCATATTTGCTGGATGACAAACTTCCGTGAGGCATAGTGGTGCTTTGAGCTAAATATTAACATTAGCATGCTAACATGATGCTGACTGCCGGAGCAGGCTGGATGTTTACAATATTCACCATCTCATTTTAGCATGTTAGCATGCAAACATTATTTTACTTGGACCGGCATATTTGCTGGATGACAAACGTCAGTGAGGCACAGTGGTGCTTTGAGCTAAATGTTAACATTAGCATGCTAACATGATGCTGACGACTGAAGCAGACTGGATGTTTACAATATTCAACATCTCAGTTTAGCATGTTAGCATGCTAAACCAGAGAGTCACTCGGCTAGCATGGCTAAAATCATGCGTACACCTATTGACGTTAGTCAGGTAAGTCAGTTACGGTGAAAATTAATAAAAGATACTAGAAAACAAAGCAAACATGGCTTTACAGAAACTGTATAAAGAGAACATGGGTGTCTTTTTTCCATATAATACAATACTCATACTAATGAATAGAAATGGACTCCAGGAAGCTAGTATTTCAATGTTTCTGGGAGAGATTCAGGGTTGGTAGAGGTTTAAAGGATTGTCTTAAGGAGACAACAAGGCCCTTGATATTGTGTGAGACTGTGAACCTGAGGCTTTAATGACAGCGCATACATTTGAGATGAAAACCTTGATGGCTTTCTTGGCAGGGGAAACATGCTTTTGTTGTAACTCAAAACTGGGGCTGGGAAAAGTTTGGAGAGGCAACAAAACGTGTGGGATTAGTCTCCATGGCCCGTGTATATTTTCACTGAAAACAACAGATTTTCACATTCCGCAGCATCATTTATTCATATGACAAGCATTACGGTTACGGGCAATGCGTTATTAGACGATGCAAATGATTTCCCTTTTTTTTTTGCCAGGATGAAGTTTTCAAATAAAGCGAGCCTCCAGTTTGTACAGACTGGACTGGATCCACCCTCGTTCTCTGGGAGGAAACTGCTTCCATTCCCTTCAAATTGAGATTTAGAGCCACAGCTTTAGGCTTGCTGTTACCCAACCGGTGGGTTGGAAAGCAGCATATGCACATGCTGATGTTAACTACACACGCAGCACTTTCCACGGGTCAAACCTCAGCCTCCAAACCCACAGACTATCTATTAGACTCAAAATGAAGCTGTTCATTTGTGCTTGTGGTACAAGAATTCCATTTGAGTTACAGTAAAAAAAACAAAAAAAACTTTAGCTTTGTCATGTACATGTAAATGATGAAGTATCAGCTCTCAGTGAAAGCCAAACCCTGTGACTCATACATGTGGCTGTGTAGCAATCGTGTTCATTTTTTTTTTTTTCAGTTTAGCATATTTCTACCACATGTACTTCATATGGAATGGATAGAAAGATTTCCCAAGTTCACATTCACTCTCTCGAAAAGATTGTATATGAAAAGTGGACGTAGTCACTGTCACGACACCGGTTGGTTTGTTCAGTTTTGAAGCCCTGAGTTTGACATTTTTTGTGGTGCCATCTTGTTTTTCTGCAACTAAAAGTGATACAAGTCGGCTTTTTTTTCCAGCCGAATACTGAATAAGACCTTTTTTACCTGACCAAAATCCAACAATTACCTTTCATGAACTGAAAACACTGTAAAAGAGTTAAAGTGGTAACATGGAAACAAAATCACCTCCCAGATCTGACGCCGTGGTAGTGACCTGTCAATCACAAAGTAGCCCCGCCCTAAAGCATACTCGGCTTTGTGGTCTATTTTACTCTAAATGGACCATCATTTACTAAATAAACATTATACTGTATTGAAGACGACTTGAAACTAGTGATTGAAACCATGAACATATGTTTGCAATAAATGAAAAGAAGGGCCATTTTCTCATAGACGGAGACGATGATAGTGTTGACTTGTGAAGATTATCTTGATGAATAAAAGGTGTACATATCGTTTGTTTGCCACAGATCTCATTTTCTGCAATAATCCAAAATCCAAAGGAATAAACCCATCGACTTTTTGTCAAGCGAACCAGCGTGATGCTAATTTCCTGGTTGGCTTACAAAAAAAAACATAATTCCTGCAGCACTCTGTTACAAATAGCTTCTTTTTTACCCATTGTATTTAATATGAGTTGTGGTACAAATTTGATCAGTAAAGTAACTGACTTGAAAATTTTCCAGTTATCCAGTAATACCATATTTAGCCACACTGGCCGCTGTACAGCAAAGTTTCCATGGCTCGCTTTCAGCGGTTGCAAATCAGCTTTTGATGGTGTATCTTGTGTCAGAATGACCCAAGATACAAGCCAAGCTGTGAGTGCAGTGGAGGAATGTTTCAACGCTGTCCTCCATTTGTCCTCACCATGTTCTCCCCTAATCGTTAGGAGACAGACCACCAATAACAACGCTCAAATGAACTCGTGTAGCCGCGGCAACGCTGATGCTGTACGTCGTCCCACATCAAGAAGGCTCACAGGCTCGTTCCCCACCACCAGCGATATGTCTTGTCATCAGCCATGAGCTAAAAGGCCAGAATGCCAATCTGATGCCAAATAATTAGCATTGTATGAATCCCACTGTGCTGCGATGAAGCTCCAAGCAAACCGGTTGGCGTAGAAATCTTCAAATGACCCTTTATTGTCGTTCCAACGCGCTGGCACGAACAACACGAATAACAAGAGTCGTTTTGACGCCCCGAACATTTCACGCATCTGTCGTCCACGCTGAGGCTCTGATAGTTTCTGAGTCGCCCCGCAGAGAGAGCCAGATTCCTTTTCTCAAAATAGCTAAAGTTAAAGTAGATGATGCGTTCAAATGCGGCACTCTTTTGAAGAGACGCAGAGGTGGAAACTTCCCACATGCCGTTTAATGTGGGAGTGCACAGAAACATATGGTAAAACCAAAGGGGTTTAGAAAGGGCAGATTTACTTTGTATATTGTGTGTCAGAAGGATGTTTTACAAGACACATTTTTGAACCCAGTAGTTTTATTACCTAAACAATAACTGAGTTTATTTTCTGTGAGGACGGAAGTTTATTTTGAGAAGACTGTATGCATCCTAAATGACAGGTGCAGTTCTCAAGACCAGCAAAGGTTTCCTGTTTTCCGTGTGTTTTGTTTTGTTTGTAGACCAAAACAACAGTGCCCCGCCCATGAATCTTAAACACTGCGCCTTTAATTAAGCATTCAAATGGGATTATAATCTCTGCCGTTGGGTGAAGAGTAACATTTACATTCCTCTAAAAACAAAAGGGTTTCTTAACCTTGAAGGACATCCTCGTCGTATGACTGTTGACTCGTTTTACACCAATGTGTCCTGCGTACAAAGCGTGTACAAAGATGTGAGAGCTTCAAACAGAGACACCGTCAGTGACTCACAGGCTCACAAACGCTCCGCCGTCGCCAAAGTGCATCTTTCAAAAACCCGCGTTACCTGCATTACCTTGACGAGTCCGGACCTGCAGGTTGACTTTTACTGAAGGAGTGAACGCATCTTCAAAACACAAACCTGGAAAGTAATCTGAGGTCCTGTCTCGTGACTCTTTTTGTAACATACGCAGTGTGTGTGTGTGTGTGTGTGTGGAGAGCTTCTTTAAATACTTCTGGTGCTCTTTTACAAGCGTAAAAAAGAGAAAAAGGAAAACAATGGTATGCTGGAGAACTTGTCGAGATTAAAGGTCAAAGCGCAAAAGAGGAATGTATGCATCTCACAATAGTTTGGTGTGTGACCATGTAAAAAGCAAAAAGAGCAGAGGTGGGTGATTGGATTACGCTGTGAGGGAGGCAGCAGGACGTCAGGGGAGCTGTGAACAGGTTACGGCCTGTCCTGCATTTAGAGGGCTGGATCCGAGCTGACATGAAGGAATGTGTCTCCATATAGAGCGTGAAATCGCCGCAACGCAATCTGCTCTCTAAGTTCACACACGGTGTGCAAAAGATGGGGGGAAAAGAGCTCAAATTTGAGTTTTAAGGAGTAATATTGTGACTGTGGTAGTTGAATTCCAGGTGCGTTGAAAGAGAACAATAAGCAGACGGCAGTGTGAGATTTTGAACAAGATTTCAGGCCGGGATTTCGTTAGATTTAAAGTTTGATGGATCTCTTCACAATATGTTGTTGCTGTTGTCATTTAGATGCAGTTAAAACATATAAAACACATCATAGATGTCACATGCACTTCAGTCACTTTGATACTTTCATACAATCTGTTTGCACTCAAGTAAATATGCACTAAATATTTGCACATAGTTTCCATTTATTGTAGTCTCCGTTTATATTCTGCACTATTTAATGTTAATTTCATCTGTATTGTATTTTTTTAATCTGTATTTATTGTTATACTCTCTGTTGCACTTCTGGTTGGATGCCAAACTGCATTTCGTTGCTCTGTACTAGTACATGTGCAATGACAATAAAGTAAAATCTAACCTAATCTAAAATGTAGGCAGATGTTATTCTGAGTTTTACCATATACATACTACAAATTAGGTAATGGCTTCATAGGATTATGTAAAACACCAATTTAATGAACATTTTCTGCAAGTTATGGGACGGGTGTCATGTTTTGAAAGCTTCCTCGGGCAATCAGGAGAACAGGTTGCAGGTGTGATATAGCACTTAAATCATGTGATCACAAGCTCCAGGTTATTCTCAAGTTAGACACAATTAGAGGTTAAAATCTTTAAAATTGCATTTAGTAGAACACACAATTAATATCCAGAAACTACAAAAGTCATGCAAAATGTAATTCAAAGTGTAGTCCAAAGTAAAAATATTAACCTAAATATAGTGTAACATACTTTAACATAACATTTTCAGTTAAAGCCTGCAGCATCATTTCTACTTTTTGTTTTGTCAAACTGTGGTTGAAAGCTCAGGAAAAGGCTATTAAATGGAACTTGATTTAGGATTATTTTGTCAGACCATGTTTTAATGTCTACATTGGATAGTTTAAATATGTTTTCTTTCTGTATGTCAATTCTATATTTAGTTTACAAATGTTTAGCTTCAAATTTCCCCAACATTATGAATATGAACTCACCTCAAAACCCACCTGAGGCATAAAGCTTTCACGTAGGTATCAGACAATCGGTTTCGTTATTTTCGTATTAATAAACAAAGCCAGAACAATAGTGATAAGATTCAGTGTAAAAGTTACTCTTTCCATCAGACAGGACGAGAATCCTTCGAGGAGACAAGCAGCAGTCATCGTGGGGTGAACCCTCCTGACCTCGGCTGCCTGGGACTCGACCTCTCACCTCCTGGCTGACCCTCAGCGGCTGCTGTGGAGTCGATTGTGGACTCGGGGCGAAGCCCTTTAGTCAGGAGAAATGAATCTTCCACATGCTGCAGGAGGAATGTCACGGTCCAGACATCCCTGGAGTTGCCCCATGGGAGTTTAGGAATTCAGGCACCTGTGAAATTCCCTTTAGTCTTTCCAGTGGAGGCGTCAGCACTCCTTAAGTGCATCTGCAGACGCCTCCTGTGGAGAATGGGAAGATGTTTGAGGTGAGGTTTGGTGTTTGCCATCTATTTGTGAATTTTTTCCTCTTTCCTCTTTTTTTTTTCTTCCTCTGGAAACAAGTAAGGAAACGATCTTTTAATGGCCGGTAGCAAGCCAAACCTGTTTAACTGTTCATAACCTGAGCGTTGTTTGAAGACAGGCTGGCATGGCAAGTAAAAGTGTGTATCACTGTACCAGCAAGTATACCTACTGTTGAGCGTAATGCTAACATCAGCATGCTAACATGTTCACAATGACAATAACGTGCAGGTACATCGTGTATCATGTTGACCATCTTTGTGTGTTTAGCTCTAAAGTACAGCTGAGGCTGATGGATTTGGTCATTAACCAAATAAATGACAGACCTGATGACGGCACTATGAAGAGTTAATGCCTGTACAAATGGCAATTCATCAAATAGTTGACGAGATATAACGCTAATAAACCAAGTTTAAGTGAGCAGGTTTCACGTGTACATCACATTGCAGCCAACAGTTGTTGAGATAGTTCAGTCTGGACCGAAGCGATGGGCCGACCAACCGACGTGCTCCATGTACCGCGATAAAGAACACTACGTGCACCGCGACTAAAGAACACTTTGTGTACCACGACTAAAAAACACTTTGTGTACCACGACTAAAAAACACTACGTGCACCACGACTAAAGAACACTTTGTGTACCACGACAAAAAAACACTTTGTGTACCACGACTAAAAAACACTACGTGTACCACGACTAAAAAACACTACGTGTACCACGACTAAAGAACATTACGTGTACCACGACTAAAGAACATTACGTGTACCACGACTAAAAAACACTACGTGTACCACGACTAAAGAACATTACGCGTACCACGACTAAAGAACACTACGTGTACCGCAACTAAAAAACACTTTGTGTACCACGACTAAAAAACACTACGTGCACCACGACTAAAGAACACTTTGTGTACCACGACAAAAAAACACTTTGTGTACCACGACTAAAAAACACTACGTGTACCACGACTAAAAAACACTACGTGTACCACGACTAAAGAACATTACGTGTACCACGACTAAAGAACATTACGTGTACCACGACTAAAAAACACTACGTGTACCACGACTAAAGAACATTACGCGTACCACGACTAAAGAACACTACGTGTACCGCAACTAAAAAACACTTTGTGTACCACGACTAAAGAACACTACGAGTACCACGACTAAAGAACACTACGTGTACCGCAACTAAAAAACACTACGAGTACCACGACTAAAGAACACTACGTGTACCGCAACTAAAAAACACTACGTGTACCACGACTAAAGAACACTACGTGTACCACGACTAAAAAACACTACGTGTACCACGACTAAAGAACATTACGCGTACCACGACTAAAAAACACTTTGTGTACCACGACTAAAAAACACTACGTGTACCACGACTAAAGAACATTACGCGTACCACGACTAAAAAACACTTTGTGTACCACGACTAAAAAACACTACGCGTACCACGACTAAAAAACACTTTGTGTACCACGACTAAAAAACACTTTGTGTACCACGACTAAAAAACACTACGTGTACCACGACTAAAGAACATTACGAGTACCACGACTAAAAAACACTTTGTGTACCACGACCAAAGAACACTACGTGTACCGCAACTAAAAAACACTATGTGTACCGCGACTAAAGAACACTGCGTACCGCAACTAAAGAACATTACAAGTACCACGACTAAAGAACACTTATTTCAAGCCGCTGTGAAATATATTTCCTGTCACGTTTTGACGTCTGTCTGGAACAGTTTTAACAGAGAAGAAATGTAAGTATATCTCCATAAATAAAATGTAAGTGAGTGTAAATGAATGTACGTGTAAGACGCACAAAGTGTTACGTAAAACACACGGGATCTTTTAAAACACCTAATAAACCACATCAAACATCATCGAGTTTTATCCCCCTCAAATGACAGTATTTTATTTTTTTTCATCCATGTTAGTGGCTGGAATTTAAAGAGCAGAGTCTGTGAACTCCACAGGACGACACAACTGGACCCCTTTTGATGTGCCGCACAGTCGAATCAGTGTCAACTGTGGCTGCTGCCCGGACAACAGGGCCGGTGTCACATTTCATAATCTCTGTGTGCAAAACCCTTTGAAGCAGCGTGGCTCCACTTCCTGAATGACAACACAGGAGGAAAAGGTCTCTGCAGAAACAGTTGAATGCACTCAAACTTCCAGGAGAGCCTTTATTTGCTTAGATGTTCACCATATCGAGTATTAAAGGGTTACAATATACCCCCAAATAAAATATAATGGTGAATCTGGTGAAGAAAAGTGCACCAAAAGCATGGAGTTAGACACATCACCTTATATATACAGTGGTGGGGTTTTGTGTGTTGCGTGTGTTTTGCACGTTGCACCGGTGCAGAGGCCTAAAGAGGAAGTTGTTATCTAAGGAAACCAACAACAACAGTAGCTGTGGTGAGAGATGAAAGCAGCTGATTTGAAAACTCATCATAAATCTGATCATAAATCACTGAGACCAGTACAGAGACCAGTAAACAGAGACGTTATATAAATAAAAAGTCACACTGTGTCCTCACATCTCTCCGTGTCTGTGTCGTATAATACTTCATTTTTGGCTGAATAATTTTTCCTGGAGCGGCACATTCACTCGTCATAATGGTCGAAAGTACATTTATACTTTGAGTATTTACTTTTTATGCTACTTTATACTTTTACTTCTTACTCTTAATACATTTTTTTTGGCAGCTGTAGCTACATTTCAGATTAATATTTCACCAAAAATCACATGATAATAATAAATTATTCACGATTAAATCTGTGTTTTCTAAGTTTAGAGAAAAGTCTTAGTTTTTCTTCTTTTCCTCTCCCAATTATCACCTCACGACCCACTGAACCAAACTTCCAAAACATCACGAGTAGTTTTACTTTTTATTACATTTTGCCGATCTTTTTGAGACACCTGCCGACTGATTAATAACACGAGAGTCCTTCAGGGGACAAACGTGAAGATTTAAAGGCACATGGTTCAATCCATACTTGATGGATGTAAAGCAATGAACACGTCAACAGACGTGTTCATTTTAATATTCATCAGCTGACCACTTGCGGTAGTGTTCAGACAACATGAAACACGAGCGCAGCCACTGATAAGTTCATTACCGAGGTGAGTTATGGCTCGTGTTCATCCTCTGAATTATAATCAGGAAGTCGTAAAGCCTGTCCTCCCCTCGTCGTCAGGGACGACTGATTCCCCAATGTCCTTTTTTCTTCTTCTGTGAACTCAAACCTCCCTTAAAAGCTAGTGGACATTTTAACATAATATTATTGCACTTGTAATCATATTTCACCCTGTGTAGTCTAACTATCTATCTTGCGGTATCCTGCTCAGACTCACCATGGCTCCGGTGCAACGTAAACCTCATATGTTATTCTGGTGTTGTGTTTATTAAAAGCTCATTTTCTGACCTTGGAAACGATAGTTTGAGAAATTAATGTTGCCTTGTGATCTGATCGTTAACTCGCTTGTCTCAGATTCTTTCCACCACATCTCGTGAGCGCCGGGAAAAACACATTATATACGTGACACTTAAACAAAGGAATCACAACAGGTCATTTGAAAGTATTTCATTGACAAACAGGAGAAGAAAAACAATAAAACGTAGACAAATTAAAAGGTGCAGCTGGATTTAAAATGAATCAAAAGAGGAATTATTAACAGTTAATACAATAAAAGGTAAAGAGACAAAGTAAAACAAAGATGGAAATAAAAAAGATACATATTAACAAAGAAGAAAATGTACTAGATTTCCTATAACTCTGATTAAGCCTCTTTTTGACAACACATCCCAATTATTGACCCAAAACAAACGTGTTCCTTCATTATGATGAACATGCAGTCTATTTTGAATCAATGCCACATACATCGTCTTGTGGTTGTAAATACTATAGAGCACCATACGTGTATTCACCCGCAACTTAAAATAGTCCCCAACAAATGCTTACTCCCGTTTGTGCAGGAAAAAATGCATGATTATCCAAGAAATACTTTTTTTAAAAACAATACTTTTGCATTTGTGACATTGAGTGTGAAAGAGTGACGGAGTGCAGTGTTACGCTTTAATAATAATGAATAATAATTGTCACATGTTTCTGGTTCACATGCAGCGAAGGGACTCTTCATGTCAACGGTTAATTATATTTTCTGTCCTCAGATCTTCTGACTATCTGTACAGACACCAGAGACAGATGATGAGGACACAAGCAGTGTCTCGTGATGTCTATTGTTCCGAAGCATTCCACTAAAAAATACATGTTGACAAAAACACGAGAGTCCTGCAATTAAAAGGCCTCTGAGACACTGACGCTGACGGAGTTCGGTAATTGTTCCCCTGTCATATAAACCGTGTAATTACCTCATGATGATGGAGGCATCTTCCCTCCGTGGGGATGTCAGGGCTGTACACAAATAGTCTCCTCCTCCTCCTCCTCCGCCAACAGCTGCAGCTCTCCAGAGAAACACCAGAGTCACGATCCTGCTCTGTGACTGGAGCCCTTTTTCCTGACTCCTTTGTCTCAAATGTAAACAGGAAGTAGGAGCTGCGTGGCAGAAATTGTGCCAGGAAGTGTGTTGTGAAGGGTTAGGGGAAGTGTCGAGGCCACCTTGATGAGGTCGGGATCGGAGCATTTGGCTGTTCTACACGGCGAATAAGCGGATAATAGAGATGTTGTTATAGTCTTTTATTTGTTTGAACATCGTCTAAAGAGACATGGATTGATATGTGTGACAGCAGCAGATTACCGAGGAGGTTTTATGTCTGGAAGGTTGCCAGTTTGGATGTAAAAGATCCCGGCAAGTCTTTTTACCCTAAATTAGTGGACCTAATACTTTCTCATTTAACGAGATAAGTCCTGGTCATGTAAAATATATATGTATATTCTACGACATACTGTTAGATCTGTGTAATCCGCAGCAGCAGGGAGTTAGCGTAAAGCTTATGTTTAAATAAACAAAAGCCTCATGCTAAACAAAGGTGTGTTCTCATCCTCTTCTAGCCACAGTAAATGTTCAGCATGTGCTATTTGAGACAAATTTGACAACTGGCTTGTTTGTGCGGTCTGAGTTTAATTGCCCCAAGCAGTCAATGTAGCAACTGTACAGACATTAGCGGTAACTAGCTGGCAAAGTACACGTCAGCCAGGTTTGCATCCGTTAAACCGTGAGAAATGAATAACTGGAGAATAGCAAAGCAAAGCATCCTGACGAACGGGTCTTCTGAATAAACGCTTTATGAACGGTTTATAGTCACGTTAGCTGGTGAGCTTATATTTATTAACTTGGTTAAACTGACAGTTAGCATTCTCACTTGCTCAAAGAACCCTTTTTCTTCAATAATTTAATGCAATTATGTTCTATCGATGTGAGAACAAAATTAAATAAACAGAAGCAAAGGGGAGCTTTTGTAACCGACTAGCGCCAGCATGTCCGTAGCTGCTAGCGTGTTAGCTGTTAGCCAACAAGCTAACTAGCCCTGTTATCAGTCAACAAGCTTCTTGAGCCACATGTTTTATTTCAATCTGGTGGAACTGGGCCTTTACGAAAGTCACTGCAGACTTGCATTATGGGATGGGAAGTGTAGGACCCTTATATATAGTCTATGGTAGGACTTAGGGCTTTGGGAGCTCGACCAATACTTATATAGCAGGGATTTAAAAAAAATCTTTTTGCATATAACACAACTTTATGAGCATTAAATCGCAGCAGTACTCATTTAGCTAATATATATATATATATATATATATATATATATATATATATATCCTGATGGACGCCTGGTTCTCATCAACTGCAAATGACGTTACCTAAGTACAGCATACCGGATGTGTTTCAGATCTGAATTTAGATCTGTTTTAATTCATTTACTAGGATATTCCCAGCAATGAGTGAACGTAGACTTTCTCGTGAATCTTTTTCTACGGTGACATTGGAGTTTATTCTCGCTAGAGGTTTTAAAACTGTATGAAGACTCAGACTTCAACGTTGTGTCCCTCTTAATTCGTGGTAAGGTATAGTTGTCGTGTTACCGGCTAAAGGCCAGAAATATCCTGTCACAACTTGTTAGAGGAAGCGCTTTGATGTCACGTCTGACTGTGCAACCACAATATCGCCCCACACGCATGCCGATTACACAAAGTGCTTCGGGGGCATCAATACTATTTTCCGTATTATGCAACCGCTGTAATCGGCGCAAGTAAATAACACATATCCATACTGTGACATTTTGTTTCTGCACGGAGACGTGCCCAGCTCGTCGCTCCAGGCTCTGACCCGGCTGTTCTCTGGCAGGTTTGTAGTGAGCTGCTGTTCTTCAAGATCCTCAGATATCAGCTTTTGTGGGTCGGACATGCAGCTTCTGACACGGTGTTCGTCTCCAGACCAGCTTGGAAGACTCTCAGATATCTGACTGGACCTCACCACAGATGGAAAGTAACCCAGTACTGCACAATTTCCATTTCATGCCACATTATTACTTCCACTCCACTACATTTCAGAGGGAAATATTGTACTGGTGTACTCCATTATGTCTATCTGAGAGCTATAGTTGGGGATTCATTATTATTTAACTTACAAAATATATGATCAGCCTCTAAATTATTATGGTTTGTTACACACAAAACTGTCCAACACTATACAAAGTGAGTTAAAAAGTTAAAATGCTGCTTACATGGTAAGGCATCTGTAATAATGATCATCCAATAATGTAATATAATAATGCATATTTTATATCACACTCTGAATGGGGTCATTCTGTAAACTTTTAAATCTTTATGTACGTTTTACTTTTGAATGTAGTACTTTTACTTGCAACTAAGTAATACACTTTATATATACACGTATTAGTTTTTTCTTCTTTACTACCCCATTAGTCATCTCGCAACCCCTTTTTCATACATTTAAGAAAATAAAGAGTGTGACTTATACTTGTAATTCATTATTTATACAATCTTATATAAACACTTTTGCTTCAGTAAAGGATCTGAGTACTTCTTACGCCACTGGAGCGCAAACTACGGATGCACACACGGATTAGTTGCAGCTTAATGTTGTCACTCGTCACATTTTAGGCTCAGACTAATGTCAAACCCACATCCCTTCCCTTTTCCATGTATCCATTTCCTGTGAGGAGATTTAATACGTACAAAACTGAATGGAAATTTGACACACACACACACACACACACACACACACACACACACACACACACACACACTCCCAAGCTCATTCTGCTGACCTGAGATAGAGTTTAAAGTGGTGGGTGTGTTTCATGTATTCATTTTAGGATGTGTGTTTACGTCAGGTGACACGCTCCAAAACAAACCGTCAGATCCATGGCAACGGCTGCATCTGTATTGAATTCAGTTTACAGTTTTGAGTTGTGAGTAAACCTTCTGTCTTCACACCACAGGGCACATATAGGATTGACACCTCTTCACTTAGATTAACATTCCTCCATTTTACATCTTTTACATAAAGCCCAATAAATGTGACGCGTCACCAACGATAAGGAATGTATTTATTAGTTTTTATTTGATTAAGCTACTTGTGAATGCCACCATTTTCAATACTTATACATGTAGTTATCATTATTTAATTATGGATTCCAAGCAGGCTGTTTTACATGGTCTCATTAAACCAGAGGAAACCTTTTTAGGGTCAAAAATTGAAGTTATTATTCTTTAAATGGAACCTCGGTGTGTTATTTTTCTGCGTTGGCCTGACGGGATTTCTCTCTTCGGCCCTGATCCTGAACCAGCCGACACGTCGCAAACCCAGCCGGCATATTCCCCTGTGTTTATACGTGCGCTGCTATTTCAGTATCCTGCATACAGTGGAAAGGAAAGTCGTCTGCATCCAGGTGAAGACAGGAGACAGGGGTTTTCTCTCTGGCATGACCGCGACACAACAACAAACCTTTGTGTTCATTCTTTATTTATGTTTGAGCCACCAGGCAATTATCTGACCTGCGAAGGAAGCGACACGCAGCTTCACAGACGTAAATCGGGGCTGAGCGGAGGGCGGTGTTTGTAGGAAGAAAAGAAATCCTTTTGGTGGACATGTAATCATGGTGGAGAAACAACCAGTCACTAAACAGTCACAGTCTGATGGACGGACACGTGAAGAAAGACGTATTGTAGCTGCAATACGGCGCCAGGCGACTAGCACATTAGTCATGAAGGTAAAAAAAAAAAAGAAAAAGAAAAGGCGAATTCAAAATGTCCAATTTTCGTTTTCTGAATCACTTTGAATGTGACTCAACTATTCTGCTAAGTTTGATGCATTTCCAATGGGAGGGCATAGTTTGTGTTTGATAGGCAAATATTTGATTAATTAAAATAATACAATTGATCAAATAATCGTATATGTGTTAGCACAGGCCTGTGCCAAATAGTGTTTAAAATATTTTGTATTTAATAGATTTTTGCTTAGTAAACATGTTCTCCTGCATTTGCTCTTTACAACAACAGGGTGATTAACACAATTGGATTTGTTTGCAGTGCATGAAGGATTCTCCTTAGTTGACTTCATAAATTGAATCAACTTCCAAATCTGTATTAATATTCAAGGTTTTGAACTGCAGCAGACGACATAATTTGAGAGCAACTCGGCTGATCTGCTAAATGTTGTGGGTTGTTGTTCACGAGAAGGAAACAACAACAACAACTCCGTCTCCTGATTATCTCCTGCAGCACTTCAGGTTGATGAGTAAATCATTGTTCCGAGCCCAAACGGAGGACTCTGGATCTCTTCATCTCCCGTATCGGTTGTAGTGCTCCAACCACCCGGAGGACACTGAGGGGACGCGGCCCGGAGAACAAGTGCTGCCTTGTTGGACGTCGAGACTCGCACCTCGCTGGCGTCCAGTATGGACGAGGCAGGATCATATAACACTGCTTTTGTTTTGCTCATGTGGGATTTTTTGTGGTTTGAGCAAAAAAAATACAACCTCCGCCCCCCGGGGATTAAAAAGAAAATCCAAAAAAAGAATTAAAAAGACCTCAATCCCCAAATATGACTCTGCTTTGTCCTGCAGAGTGAAGATTCTTATATAACGCAACTTTCCAGCGGAAAAAGGCATTTTGCCAATCAGGCTGATATAATTCAAACCCCCCCCCCTATTACCATTATGAGATTTCAACGAATTATGCATTTGCCAAAAATGGAAATCCAATTGATTTACGCCGAGAAACGAATGCATTTGGAAACTGGAGTGTGGGAAAGCAGGCGGTGGAAAATATGACAGCAGAAGGAGACTCTCATGTCATTTCTCCACCACAGACAGTATTCAACTACTGCACAATAGTTCACTTTTAAGGTGCTTGTACTTTACTTGAGTTTCTACTATATGAACATTTATATACAGCTATTGTTACTAACAGCGTTAAAACATTACAAAATAAAATCCATCAAAGAAGCAACAAGTGGAATTAAAAGCTACTATTCAGAGATAGATGTTGCACATTTCACTCACGGCTATACTAGTTTCTTTGATTTTACAAATAAACGCATGCTCCGTTTATATAATTATCAGGATAGATTTAATTTAATAAGGTTAATTATGCTGCATTATGCAATCGTGCTCGTATTCATCTCACGGTCCGCGAGGAAATTTTAACTCCTCAATATGCAGACAGTCTTTTCTTTTTGCTCAAAAACTGATCAAATAAACCGTTTGTATATGTAATATATCGTACATTCAAACTCAAGCAACCAAGGGGAAATATTCATAACACAAGACACCTTTTTTTTCTTCTTTTTTTTATGGCTGCACCATTCCATGAAGCAAACAAATATGTTATATATATAGTGTCTCATAGAAATGTTCACTAAATTCATGCCATATTTGGTAGCATTGGAAATGATGACTTAATATAAAGTGTCTGTGGGTTCAAGGTTTTATAAGATACACGTGCATGCAATTGGACGACACGCTTGACCCGAACAAAAAAAACATTAATCACACTTTCTCTGAGCAACAAACTGGAATGTCAGCACGCGGCGACATTTCTGTCCGTTTTGAGAGTCAGAACAGCAGCACATGATTGATGTGGAGACGGACAGGAAGGTGAGTGAAGGTAAATAATGAAACCCAGCACTCTGCAAGATGGCGTGCCAGTTGGCTTCAGATGGATCTACAGCGGCGAAGAAATTTACGGTTTATATAAACAGGCTCGTTTTTACAATGCTGCAATGGGGGTGGTATGGTCATTAAACTGGGAACTTTAACAATGTGTGTTAATGAAGGTTTAAAATGTGACTTTCAACCAAATTTAGTCGGTGGAAAGACGTGTTTTCAATGATTTATTTTTTTTTGCTTGGTGGGATCTACAACCACGCCAGCAGCTCTGTGAGGCTGCACATGGGATCTGTGGGTATTTGAGAAGAATTGAAGCATATTTCGTGGCAAGTCCCAACATATTTCATAAGTCCGAACCGCCAATATCAACGTCGAGGTGGCGCTGGAGCTAAAGGTCAGGAGATCACCAAAGTCTGCGGGGGATTCAATTGTTTGGCGTCCATGAATGTTGGAACAAAATTGTATCGAAATCTATCAAAAAAGGTCCTTGAAATATTTCAGTCTGGACCAACGTGGTGGACCAAACGTCTCCACAGCCACGTTAGCGCGGCTAACGGAGGACTCCTCTCTGCAGACGAGGGCCTAACAGAGCGTTTTCCCCTCCATTGCTGCAAACGTTTCCAAACGTCCTTTATTAAAAGTGAAAACGAGGGACAATGGGAAAAAAAAAACGCACGCACCAGAGCGAGCTAAATGAACAAGAACAGGAAACCACCGACGCGGCGGCGGCGCCATCTGCGTTCACTTTACATTGCACAACAACAAAAAAGCCAAAGGGCCCTGCAGCGGGGAGGCCGGTACAGCAGGGGGGGGGGGGGGGGGGATCCCTGGTGGGTGAGTCCCTGGAGGGTGGAGGAGGAGGTGGAGACACCTTCCACCCTCCTCCTCCTCCTCCACCACCCTCCCTTCTGCTAAACAGAGCACGAGCAGAAGGCCACTCAAGCTGCGAGGACTGATTAGAGATCCACTCTGGAGACCGGCTCCCCTCTTAATCCACCACTCAGGAGGGCTGGGTGTAACTCCCCCGGAGGAAGCGGGACGCCCCAAGATGAACAAATGAACTGTCGCTTTACATTCGCTGTACGACACACATTAGTGCCACTGTAAATGGCACCTGGTACATAAAGTGTGGCGTGGTGATAGACTGGTGGCCCTGTCGCTCTTTTATTCTTCTTTCTTTTCGTTCTACTCTTTTAAGTCCTATTTAAATGTGTCTTTTCTGAATGCCTTTTTATGCCTCTTGTAAGAGCACTTTGAGTTGCTTTGTGGTTTAAACTTGCAACACGTGACCTGCCCTTCTCGCGTGAACGTGAACTAAAGAGAGTGCAAGAGGGACATCTGCTGGCAGACCGGAGCTCCACCATCATATAGTTACATTTATTTCATGTTTCTATGAGTTTAGTTTTCAATGAATAGACGATGTAATGTACAGTGCACAACGTTTATTGTCCTGTTTCTTAAAAATTCTGAATTATCATAGTTACATTGTTCACTTTGTTAAACCTGCTTACTACTTATTGAAAGTCATGTTTATAAAACTAAATCTGGAGTTTTTTTACGAGCAGGTACAACAGTAAAATACTGCGGACAGTGATGCGTTAATATTATATACAATCTAATAATATTATGCTGCGTAAATGATTGTCATATGAAAAATATTTTTATGGTTTAGGCCCATTTTTTTAAGTAGGATTTGATTGCAAGACTTTTACTTGTATTAGTAATGAAATATTAATGACATCTAATTGGAATACCGTTTCTTTGTTGTATTAGTATTTTCATTTTAAAGGATCTGAATACTTCTCCCACCACTGCTGCAGTGTGTTCTGTGTATTGTTATGAAATGTTTTTTGCAAATCTTTCTCCAAAAATCTGTTATTTGTAGCGGTTTCAGCACAATTTCTTTTATAGATCATTATTGAATACAAAATATGGAAGTGCACATTTGTGCCAGTTAACTGTTGAAAGCAACACAAGTGAGACTTTTTTCAGACGTAACCCTTTATTCAAAAGAAATGTTCAAACAATAAAAGGAGCTCAGAGTAAACTGTGGATGCTACAAGCCGTTAATCGTGGTCAGCTTTTTTGGGGGGTAATAAACAGCAAGAAAAAAATAATCAAAGTCTATACCAGTCATTATAATACTAATCAAAACAGCAGTGAAATGTGTATTAAAAAAAAACTAATTGCACAAACACACACACACACACTTCCCCTTCTTTCTTCACAAGACTGAAGAGGATAGAGGCGGAGCTTAGAGTGGCATGAACATTTAAAGAATACGCATACTGTGTGATACTTTGCTCAAGATCTCAGTGAGAAACCAAAGTACACAAAATATCACTTATTCAGGTAGATTAACATCAAAAGATCAGGTTTGACTTGACATTTTGAGCCAGAATGAAGAGGAGGTTCTTTCTGGTCCACAAGCAGAACCAGGACCAACAACTCAGAACCATTTAGGGGTGTCCCTAAATGGTTCCCCTCTTTCATGTTATTACAGGATGCAAAAACTGTCCTCGACAACACATCTGTGTTAATTAAGTAAACGGCCCTTAATAATTAGAGAATCACAAGTAAACATTATTAACACAAAATTAAACATAACATCCCGTCGGCTGATTGCTTGGTACATTATGGGGACTTGCAGCATCTACAGAATATTCACCCGGAGTGAATGTTTTTTTTTTTTTAAATTTAACATCAGCATCCACCTACAAACTGGTCGTGTGCTGCTCAGTTAAAGTCAACATTTGTGTGCGATTGCCGAGTACAGCACAAACGCCATACGGAAGGCTCCCGCCCCATAATGCACCTGTGCCGCCTGGATGCACACGTTAGACAGACCGGGGGGAAACTACTGGGCTGAGATTTATAAAAAAAAAAAAAAAAGGTATAGTTCTGAAGATCCTCATGAAATTAAACCCCGTTTGTTACTATCTTTTATTCTCTGCATTTTAAAAATGATTTGCGGCGGAGTGGATTTAAGTTGCCTTCGTTGATTACCAGCCTCACTGCTTCTCCTCTTCTGTTGCTGCGACTTCACAATAAAAGCATTCAGGTGGAGAAACTCAGGGTTGCTTTATTATGGAGGAGTCACGGGAGAAATGTATCGACAAAATAACACGGTCATTTACTACCGGATCAGTTTAAAGTCAGGTAGTAATGCAACAAGTTGTTAAAGCTCGCCGTTATCACATTGGTACGTTGGGTCAGGGTAAAATATATATGAAACTTAAAATAACATAATAATGTATACATTAGCTTTTAAGCAATAAAAATGGACAAAATAAACCTCAAACACAAGCCTGGTATAATAATTCTGAGATAAACATAATAAAACACACATCTTTTTTTTAAAAATGATGCATAGCATAAACAACATTGCAAAATCCAACTCTACTGCACTTCATACCTAAACCTCAGCCAGGCCATTTGAGTGGAAACGGGTGTCTGGAGTGTTTTTGTTTTTTTTGCTGTTTCCAGGTGCAGCTTGCTGCTCAGGCGGAGAGAGTCTAAAGCGCTCCTGTTAAAAAAAAAAAAAAAAAGGAGGGAGAAGAAAAGAAGCGAGGTGTTTTGGGGGGCCCAGAGGAGGAGAAGGGGAGGTTAGGAGGAGGGGGTTGAAAGACTCCCTGCTGTAAACACTGCTGCTCGGGGACCGAAGCTCCCCCGACTCTGTTGACTCCACGATGCTCTTCTCAAACTAGAAGGAACCATGAGACTCCCTAGGAGTCCTCGCCATCTTCCTCCTCACGGTTGCCCACCACTCTCTTCCTCAGAGCTTCGTCAGTGAACCCGTGTCCCTTAGGTTCTGGGCGGCCCTCTGGGGACCCTCTCCTCCTCCGCCTCCAAACCTCATCCTCGTCCTCCTCCTCGTCGTCTTCATCGTCGTCTTCCTCGCCGTCGGCCTCATGCTCGTCCTCTTGCCGTTGGATTAACCTTGCCTGCTCCATCGTCTGTTTTTCTGCAGAATAACATTTAGAACAACAGTCAGTGACCATTAACAAAACCTGACGAGTAGCAAATGGGTGCTGTGTTAATGTTTATGAAATGTATGTTTCGTAAAGCAGGATTTATTATGCTGTTAAAAAAACTCACTCTGGTAGTAGTCTGAAGAGGAAATGCGTCGTGAGGGGAAGGCAAAATCTGCTATGAAGACCAGTAACTGCAGAGACAAAACAATAACCATTAATTCAGACTCGATGAACGCCGTAATGCTGCGTTCACAACAAAAGCGAAAGCCAAATCAGCGCCGAGATGCCCGTCATCACTTGGCGAATATTCACAAAGCTTTTGGTGTGAACGCAGCTTAAGAGTCACAACAGCATCCCCGTTATTAAAATCATGAAAAGGTTCTGCACGAGTACTCACCAGTCCCAAAGCAAGGCCAGAGAACAGAGTGGCCAAACCAAAGATAATGTAAGACCCCCACACCGGAATCCCCAGCTGCTCCGTCATGTAGTTATGACAGCGCTGGAAAACACAAAAACATGTGTACTTTAGCCTGCAGATGGACGGTCGATAACAGCAAAGCTATAGTGCAAAATGCATCAAAAAGCCAGAGTTGTCTTCTCATTATGAAGAACACCTTCACTGTGGTTTCTTTTGACTCCATCTCACATACAACCTCCAGCTGCCAGAAATATTCAGTGAAGGACTAAATGTGTATTAATGCGCAGCTGAAAACAGTGCAATCATTTCCACCTGTTTTCTGTAAAGTTTGCTAAAAAGAAGAAAATGTAAACTAGACGGACTAACATGTTGTTTGTTAAAAAAATAAATAATAAAACCCTGAGGAGGATTCACTCTTCTTTCCGGCAATATGTATTGTCTAATGTGTTCATGTGTCTACCTTGTATCCTGGAAAACTAAGTCGGATTCCCTCTTGCGATTTCAAACTGAGCTGCACAGTCTTCTTTGAATGGACCGTGGGAAATGAAATAAACACCGTGCTACATATAACAACCTGTTGACGGAGAGCACCACCAGAGAGTAAAATATTCACTTACCCGGATAAACATGGAGAGCTTGAACAAAGCGGACATTGAATTCATTCTGCCAAAAAAGGAGGAGGAAAATGACGGCATGAAATTTAATACGGATTTGTCAAACTGACATCACTTCAGAGCCTAATCATGAAAAATGGAGACGGGAGTGGGTGTTTGTGGTTCTGCTTTTAAGCCAACAGAGAAGACACTAAGAATAGAACTAATAGGGCTGGTAACTGATGTTTTCTGTATCACTGTGTGTGTCCTTAGGGCTGGGCAATATCAGTCTTAATACATTTAATGATAACCAGAAGAGCGTCTTTTGATGTTTGTATGGAAATGGGAAATAAGCCCCGTGTAACACATCATCAGCATCATGATCAGGTAGCTGTGAATACTCACAGAACCGAAGATGGCCCGAACCAAGATGAAATCGGCTCTACTGCTTTCCACTTCTGCTCATCGACAAAACTGAGGAAGTCGTCTTTAGTGCGAGCTCCCTGGTACTTCCTGAAGACGCCATCTTTACAGCTAAAACACAAAACATTTTAGGAACATTCAGTGTTTTGATCCACCAAACCCTTCAGGAGATGACCCAAAAGCACCTGCTTCACCACCCTGTTTTATCCAACTCTGTCACTGACTCAAAGATTATTTTTCCTTTTTCAATTTGGGATTATCATTACTTTTTCCAACTTCTTGTTATAGATTAATTAGTTATTTAGAATAAATCATAGATCGATGACTCCATAGAGATAAGTTGCATCTGCTTAACTGAAAATAATTGAGATATGTATATTATGCTAAACCCCAACTGTGGCATATTTCAGAAACGCACATTGCATTTATGCTAACAAATTAAGATTTAACGCTTATGTTAAAGCAAACAACACGTAATCTTGATGAGCTAAAAGTACATTATAAACCCACTATGATGATGACGCACATCCGTGTTACATACACCACAAGCAGCTACACGCAAGAGGAAGCAACGAAAAAACCCACAGAATATCTAAGAACTTACTGGTAAATAGTAGGAAGTGAAGTGATGATGAATCGCCCACTCAGACCTTACACAGAGACAAGACAGAGTACAGTTAGTGTGCAGGAAGGAACGGTTTGAAATGTCTTTCAGTTTAGAGTCAGACTTTGCAGATAGGACAAATTAATATTTGCTAGCAGCTCCTCTGCCACTGGCTTAAAAGAATGATTCACAGAGCTGGGGAAAGAAAAAAACCCATTAAAACACGATACACTGTAAAAATAAAGAGGCCCTGAGGTGAATATCAAGGTGTAAAAGCTCATTCAGATCTTTCTAAAAGGTGTCATATTGAAGGAAGAAATTTGCTGCACTGTTGACCAAAAATAAGTGTTTGAGTCAATATTTTGAGAGTCGGCATGTGACCATTGTTCATTCGGGTGTTTTGAGACAATTCAACAACCAAATCACAAGCGACTGAACTGACACATCCACCAATCTGATAGAAACTATCTGGGGGTTTTGTACCTCGGTAAGTGGCCTTATGTTGCCTTCAAGACACATGCAATGGCCTCTAACTCCTGAACCACACTGACATTATATACTATCAAGAATGTGGTTATGGTCCCTTTGATACTTCTGTTTGTTGGGGGGAAAAAAAATGGTGGAAAATATTTGAATTGTGCATCCAATGTTTGGTTTATCTTTAGCAAATGATGCACAATTACACTCCAGTTGTCAGTTTATTAAGTCCATATCTTTTCCATAAATCCCACCTTCAGGAAGGTTCTAGTGAAGCTTTTTGTTGACTGAGTCAGAGGGCTGTTGACTCAACAATAAGGCCATGCTAGTGGCTTTGGTTGTAATGCTATTGAATACAGATCCTTCCTAATAGGGTGTCTGCTTTATAGACAGCATATTAAAAAACAGACTATAAAACTTCTGACAGTTTCAACAACACAAATAGACATTACAGGTTTACTCATGTGGTGTTTACCGCAGAGCTGCTGTGTGGTATGAAAACGCATCAAGCCCTGCTGTATTTGTGTTTTGTAGGAGTCAGTGTAGCTAGCTAGCTAGCTGGGGCTAGCTAGCTAGCTAGCTGCCAGAGGTGATTCAAGCCTACCGGGCTGTTCCGTCACGTCCACCTTGGCTATGTTGACCCCCATGTCCTCCCCCCAGTCCGCGAACTCCTTCCACGCCGCCTGGAGCTGCTGACACGCCGGACACCAGGGCGCGTAGCTGCGGGGGTATCAAGTTTCACGAGTAAAAAAAACACATATAAAAACGGCACAGTCACGTTACACACGTTAATTACCGAGAGGGCACGTTGCAATGTATTGACGACCCGACTGTGTGCGTTTATTAGCGAGTTTTCTCAGCCAACTGGCGAGCATGCGACTCTGTAGTAAGTCGGCTAGCTCGGTAAAGATGGCAGCGGTTTAGCTTAGCGAGACATTCAGCAACGTGTCTAAATTAGGGAGCAAATAAGATAATAAACAGGAGAGAGCATTAAGGCTCGAGTATGACCGGGACACCGGTGAATCTACGAGCTCAAAAGGAGCTCATGCTGAAGTGACAAGCTCAGCCGTTAGCCGGACACTGACAATTCAATCATCCATTCTCCCGTCAGGATTTCCTCCCACGTCCCGTCGGTCACTTCTCGGAGGCTGTCCAGCTTCGCCGAGACCGGCGGCGACGTCAGATACACCGCCAGGAGAAAACAGCACATCCACGAGCGGTGTTTCGTCGGCCGCGTTAAAAAAAACATCGTCGAGTCCGTGTCGCCGCCGCCAGCTAGCGAGCACGCCATGTCTGTCCGAGCTGCGAGGAGGAGATGACCCGCTCACTTCCGGTGTGCGGCCCAACGGTCGGCGTCAGGTGGGTTTTGCGTTTTAACTGTGTGTGTGAAAGTCTGGATGTATCTTCAGGAAATATGAATATATAATTCGCACTTATCAAGTGTTCTTTGTTAAGTTAAGTCGTTAAAAAAAAAGAATAATAAAAAAAAAAAGTTGGAGATGCAAATGTTGCGTAAAGGTGCGCAAGTAACGTGCGCAGGAGAGGTTTTTCCGGTTGAGTGATGACTTATTCACATCAGAGTGAAGTAAAGTAGCTTAACAAGTTTATAAAATAAGAAGTGCTCTATTTGATTCATATTTATTGTACACGTGTATGACCAGCAGGTGACGTTATCGTCTCTAAAATAGCTCTGGGCGAGGGAGCTAGAGCTGTTGCGCCTGAGAGAAGACGTCATTAATGTTTATGTAATGTAGTATATCTATAGACAATGATGTAAGAAGTATTCAGAAGTAAAAGTAGCAGTACAACACTATAAAAAAAACTGCAATTAAACTCCTACTTAAGTAAACGTACAAAATGATTAGCATCAAAGTATTCATTATGCAGAATGGCCCATTTCAGAATAACATAAATGATGTTATTGTATTATAATTATTGATGCATTAATGTCTACTTTACTTAACTGTTGCAGCTGGTAATGGTGGGGGTAATTTTATTTACACTACATGCTGCTGTGTAGCTTAACCTATAATAATATATCAGTAGACAATATAAAGTAGGAGAAAAGAAGACTCTGCAAAAAAAAAGAGGAAAATACTAATTTACAACCCATTACAACTTCTGAAAACTGAAGGTGACATCATCAAATGTCTTGTTTATCAACAGTCAAAAAACAAAAGACATGAAACATGACGATACTCAATTATATCTATCGATCAAACCAGAACCAGAGGAGACCAACCAGCTCGTCTTAAAGACATGTCTTAAAGACATAAAAACATGGATGACCTGCAACTTCCTGATGTTAAACTCAGTCAAAAGTTATTTTACTGGGCCCTGAACACCTCAGAGATCAATTATCTGGTGATATGGTTTCTCTAGATGGCATTGCCCTGGCATCCAACACCACTGTAAAGAATCTCAGCCTTATCTTTGACCGGGACTTGTCCTTTAACTCCCACATTAAGCAAATCTCAAGAATTGCATTTTTTCATCTACGTAACATTTCAAAAATCAGGCACATCTTGTCTCAAAAAGATGCAGAAAAGCTGGTTCACGCGTTTGTTACTTCCAGACTAGATTACTGCAACTCCTTATTATCAGGCTGCTCTAATAAGTCTCTTAAGTCCCTCCAGTTGATCCAGAATGCTGCAGCTCGTGTACTCACAAAAACTAAGAAAAGAGATCACATTACTCCTGTATTAGCTGCTCTGCACTGGCTCCCTGTAAAATCAAGAATCACATTTAAAACTCTTCTCCTCACTTACAAAGCCTTGATTGGTGATGCACCATCATATCTTAAGGAGCTTGTAGTACCATATTGCTCCACTAGAGAGCTGCGCTCACTAAATGCGGGGCTACTTGGTTCCTAGAGTCTTCAAAAGTAGAATGGGAGCCAGAGA
Source organism: Cyclopterus lumpus (assembly GCF_009769545.1). Lineage (NCBI taxonomy): Eukaryota > Metazoa > Chordata > Actinopteri > Perciformes > Cyclopteridae > Cyclopterus > Cyclopterus lumpus. The sequence goes on along the minus strand of NC_046987.1, from coordinate 18,171,844 downwards.
ATTCAGTTATCAAGCTCCTCTCCTATGGCAGACACAGTCACCTCATTTAACAGTAGACTTAAGACTTTCCTCTTTAATAGTGCTTATAGTTAGGGCTGAATCAGATTTGCCCTGGTCCAGCCACTAGATATGCTGCTAAAGGCTTAGAGGCTGCTGGGGGACCGTTTAGGATACACTGAGCACCTCTTGTAATTTGTGATTTTGGGCTATGCAAAATAAACTGAATTGAATTGAATAAAAGCAACACATTTCCATTCCAGAAGCTGAAACTGGAGAATTGTGGTAATTTCTCCTTGAAAAAAATGATCAAATTTGACCATTAATCAATCTGTAAATCAAGGTTTCAAAGTGCAGATTAATGGCTTTATGCTCCTGAAAAATGCTGATAGCAAGTAGTAATCAAGGATTAGATCCAAGAGGAACTGTGTCCTCTGCTCAGTATCTTCAAAGCTGCACGATCAAAGCGTTTTTTCCCCATTTTGCATCTGCACATGCGAAAAACCCCACGCAGAGCGGAGTGAAATCCATTTGATTTGACCTAGAGGTGAAGTGCAATCCTATTAAGACTCTGCCTTCTAAGTAATGTCAAGCTATATTCTCCTCAGCATTTATTTTTTTTGTCTAAAAAACGTTTAACCGTTAAGTAAATACCCTCCATCGATCCAATAGTTTCCTGTCACGTTTCTGTGTTGCCTGAACCACTTGTACTCCTTTTAAATGCGATAGTGATGGGTCAACTTGTCTCTGTCCATATATATGAAAGTTCTTTAGCGGTTAGATTTAGACTTTTTCAATTTATTTAATTTAATTGATGTATTATTAAAGCCTCCTTATAACTTTGTAATAAATGTGTCTTTACAGAATTTTTTTACAATTAAATTCTTTAAGAAAAGAACCGCTTTAAGTATGCGATTAAGTCTGTCGACCTTCATTACACGGCATGTGAATCTCAACCTGACCTTTGACCCGCCCCCCGTGCTTCACAATCTTTCTGGCTTGTGACCCTTTTAAAACCAAAACGATTTCTCCTTGCGACCCCTTCTCATTGGTGGCAAATATCTACCAGTTGTACCAAAGAGAGACAATCAGCGAGTAGTTTACCAGAAGAAAGCAAAGATTAGAGGTTAAGATGAGGTCAATGAGGGTGATAGCAGACGCCCGGCAAAAAGCCTGAAAGATCATGAACATAAACTGACGGCTAAACCTTAAATTGAGTATAAACCTCAATGAGCTTCTTTCTCAGGAGGGTCCCAGGGTATCTCCGGCTGTTTTCTTTAAGAGAAAATAGACCACAGACAGAGCCCAGGATGAAATGCTGCTGCCAAAACATTCTGTGTGCCTACAAATCTGTTGTCCGCTCTCATTGAGAGCTTGCTCAGTGTTTGTGCTCACTTACTTTGTCACTCACGAGCCTCCATCTTTGTGTGTGTGTGTGTGCAGAGAGAGTCAATCATCCTGCCTGGGTTCTCTCTGCATGAGAAGGTTTCACTCTGAGTGAATCTGCAGAATGAGAGCAGTTATTATCGCTGGGAACCTGCAGGCTGATTGCAATGGCAGCCAGTTATCAGTGCACCTCACACTCTAAAAATACCCCGCGGATGACATCCTTTTGTGCCCCTACCATCGCCCCCTTTTCTCCAGCCATCAGCTCTGCTCCACTTACAGCGCAAAAATGAATCTCCTTCCTGCTCGGCAGTCCTCTGCTCTCCTCCTTCAACTTAATGTGTCAGTGAGGGAAATAAGTTGGGAGTTGTTGTGCTATTATTACGTGTTGTTCTTTCAAACTCTGTAACTGTGCTCAGGCAGGAAGACTGCGACATGTTCTCTTGTTTTTGTGGTCGTGTTGCTTGGTCCGACACCTTTTAGGTCCAAAGAAGAAACAAATATCTCGACATTCACGGGATGAAGAGCCATGAAATTTAGCACAGACGTTCACAGATTGGACCCTTTTCATCAGATTGTTTATGCCTCTGACACTGACGATGCCTTCGAGTGTTGAGAGTTTGTCTGACGCGAAAAGATGTTGCTGCTCACATGAACAAACAAGCACTCTGCTGTGGAAGATTGTTCTAATTTTACATTTAATTTGCTGCTGATTAAACTGTCGATGGCTGGCCAGAGGCGGATTGTTGCCATGGTTACAGCTCAGCTACAGTGCAGCCTGTGGATGCAGTTACATACAGACAGTAACGTAGAACTATTTTTCCTTTGGAATATTTCTCTTTGAGTGTGAGTTTATATGTAGCTTAGAGTTGCAATATACGGGATTAAGATTCAGCAAACAATGTAAAGATATAGTGGAGTTTGCAATGTTAGCACAGGTAGCTCACACAAATCTCTTGTATATATATGTATGTGTGTGTATATGTATATGTATATATATATATATATATATATAAATAAATATACACACAAACTGCAAATCTCTTGTATGTATGTATATATATATATATATATATATATAAATAAATATATATATATCAATAAATATATATATATATATCAATAAATATATATATATATATAAATAAATGTGTGTATATATATAAAGAAATATATATATATATATATATATATAAAGAAATATATATATATATATATAAAGAAATATATATATATATATATATATATATATGTGTATATATAAGCAAAACCATGCCCACATTTATAGAGGATTGACTTGTATACACAATAATTGCTAAATTTATTGGTGTAATCCAATACCACATAAAACGTCTCAACAAAATGCAGCTTAATCTCTCTCAGAAGACAAAACTCATAGCCCAAAAGGAAGCACAGCGTAGGAAATTCAAAGAAAGATCTCCACTGTAGTAGAAAATATAGCAATGTAATTACAATACAACAATAGGATTACACTGCAGTTGGTGCAACACTTATTTAACAAATCCAACGCAAGATGTTCAGTAAAATAAGTCCAAGAAACGAGTCCGGGCCAATGGAATAAATCCACTTCATAAATCCAAATGAGTTCTGCCTTGGTGTGTAGCCATGAGTGGGATAATGTTGAGATCCACAGTAATTACTGTAAAATACAATCCATCAGGGTGATTATGGTAGAAGCACAAAGTAAAGCAAAGGTCTTTAGTGCTGCACAAGTAGAGAATAGTTGAAGATATGGTTGCACCTTGTTGATGCCGCAGCGGGTGGTTTTCCATTAGAGGTCTTTGGCAACACACCTGTTCATTTGCAGCACTGTTAGTGCCTCTAGACTTAGACTTTAACCATATTAGAGCTGCTGCATTCCCGGATTTTTATGGCCCCCCCCTTTGTAAATATTCTATTGCAAACAGCCTCTTCTTCACACACACCCGGCTGATAGCAACATTGTCGTTCGTTCGGGGTCTTGTTTGTGTCCACTAGGTTCAACCCTGACTCTCCTTTTTAGCTCTGTTTTGGTCTCCACCTCCTCTAACGTAGTTGCCGAGTGCCCCACGACGTTCACCAGCACTAACTTTGTCTGCTCTGCCTTCTGGCCCTCGGCAGTTATTGTACAGTTGGTTTATCAAACTGAAAACAGCTGCCTCTTGCAGAAACCGAAGCAAGATATTAAAGTCGCAGACCGTGAATCCAAAACAATGAGCTGAGAGGTGCTAACAACGCTCCGTAATTCCGTTCGGGTCCATATAAATACAATTTATTCAGCACACCAGGTGTGTGTGTGTGTGTGTGTATGTTCTTGCCACCAGCTCAGAAAAAACCCGACGCTCTCTGCAGCAGTACGTCTGCACGAATGTGAAGACCGTCATGTTCGCCGTGCAGCTCTCAGAGGCTGTTAGCATCCGCGTGACAGCTGATGGTAATTTTGAATGAGTGATGAGTGAGAAGTGGCACAACGTGGGAGTGAGGAGGTCGAGCGTGCACTCCAATCACAGAGGAGCCTTTCAAAACCGGGGCTGCACTACACAACGCTTTACGATCACGCACGCTATAGTATAGAAGTAATAGAACCGCACATACATGTCATTCTCCTGCGTTGTCTCTCTTTATCTCGTTGTCTTTCTTTATAACACAAGGCGTCCTGTTCTTTTTGTCGTCCCTCTTTGTGGTAACCGAGTGATAAGATGCTCTCATCAACCTCATTCCCACCAGCAGCAGGCAGTTGTTTCTGAGTGATTCATCGATGAGGAACACAACACACACGCACGCACACACACACACACACACACACACACACACACACACACACACACACACACACACTAGTTGTCGAGCGTCAAACAGCTGACACATTTCAAGGTTCGCTGGTGAAAAAAAAAAAAAAAGATGGAACATCAAGCAGCTAAAGAGAAAGGTCTTTGGTGGAGACCAAAACAGAGCTAAAGGAAGAGCGAGTATTGGGTTGTCAGGATGCAAAGGGAACAGGTATAATCCAACCAAAACAAGGACTTAGGCTGTGTTTGACCATGTTGAACGTTTCCAAAACCTGTACACACACACAAAGATTTAAAAGAGACAGTGTGGAGGTGAGAACTTGTTTTTTTATTTTAACTTCTGGAACTATCTCTCTTTCTTTCATCCTAAGATGTTTCCCCCCCCCCCCGAGTGGAGCGACGAACTCCACCAGACAAAACCAGGGAGCAGAACAACAACTAAATACCAGCTGTTCCAGGTTTTTACCATCAACATCTGGAGCCACCGGAGCGGTCCTCATTACCTGTGAGATTTCATAATTTTTCTCTCATACATCTTACTCTTTCTCACAACGAGGGCTTCCTGTGGTTCAGACACATCAACACGCTTCCCATCTGTCGCTGTGACACACCGACGAGCATCATGACAACATCATTCAGTGTGGCTCACTGATATTAATTATGTGATGATATCTGTCTTGTGTTGACTAATAATGCATTTTGAAGCGTCGATTGTTTTGAAGTCAGATTTTCGGGGGCAGTTTGAATTAAAACAGGAACACCTGGTATCTGCATACCACTTTTAAAAAAAATTAGAATGACGTTTTAAAAGTCTTTTTAGAGGTTTTTAAAACATTGCAAGATTAGGTTTGGGAATCTGTTTTTCATATAGTTACATTTCACTGTTATTATTCTAAATGGCTTTTAAAGGTCCTACAATCTTAAACTTCCTAACATATAAAAGCTCTCATTTTATGGACGCACTCGGTAAGCAAAGTGTGAAATGTGAGGACGTAAAAAGTTGATCTTTGCAGAAAATGCTCCGTATTTTTATTGCTTTCTACCAATCGTCTCTCCTTCCACATTACGCTGTTATGGGGGTTTTGTCTCCGGTGTAAAATCCAAACTTCAGTAATTGCTTCTGTAACAGAAGCAAGACCTCCTGCATGTCTCATAAAAACTATAAATCACTCTGCACTACCAAACCACATTAGGGATTCTGCAACATAATGCCTTTTCTCATTTGTGAGGTTTAGTGCAAACAGTATCTGCAGTCTTCAGCTCGACCGCCTAAAGAAGTGTCACAGTGTCAAGCTATTGAACCCTCTGGCCACTGATTAATGAGTCGCCCCCCCCCCCCCCACACACACACACACACACACACACGCCCTCTTAAAGCTGCCACCGAGTTGTCATTTGTTTGCTTGTCTGAGTCACCTGAGGGGACAATGTTGGTGAACACGCCACGTTCGGATGTGCTGCACATTGGTTTGTTTTCGTGTGCATTAATTATGCTCCTCCGATCGGACCTTAGATAGACACGACTAATTACCAAACGCTCCTGTGAAAAACAAGCGTCGCTCCAATGCGACAAAAAAAGCTGAATTCATCAAAGCCGACATGGCGAAAAAAAAACCAACTAAATGACACGTTCTCAAATGCAGCATTGTGAATGCATTTTACATTTTTAATGTGGTAACAGTTAAAGTTGGGGATGCACAATTCAACTTTTTCAATCCCGATAGCGACAGTGTTTAAATTATAAGATGTATGCCTCACTGGGAATTAAGTGTAAGGCAACATCCGGTTTGACTTTAGATTTTACATTAGATTAGATTTTACTTTATTCCTCCATAGGGGGAAATTTCTTTTAAGAAATATTTTTTACAATTCAATAAAATATAATAAAATAGCTGGGCATATTACATTTAAGAATTTAAATAATAAATGTAAGTGTATAGAGTGTCTCTAAAGTAATTAGTAAAACAAATAAATAAATAGATATAAGTTTACTGAATGGTTATCTATTATTGAAATAATAAATTGTGCACCAGCGACGAAGGAATTCAACTTATTGATGCAACGACAATTTCCAGTATAAATTCCAGTATTGCATCATATAGATCAGCCCCATTTGGAGTAATATCCGATCCAGCTATTTGAGTGAGTATTGGTCCGATATCGGTATTGATATTGGACCATCCCTCGTTAAAGTTAAATCTTTCCGGCCGAGAAAGGTCTTAAAAAATGAATGAGGATTTCCTATGTTCAACCCACTTTAGTAATCTTTTTTTTTTAAATTTATCCAGTAGTTATAAGAACTTAGGAAGTAATTGACACACAAACTTCAGGATGGGTTTACGGATAGCCGGTGTAAACCAATCAGTACTGTGACGCTTTGTGATGTACAGACCATAAATTCAGGAGCTAAAGAACCACGCAAGATGGTGAACGCGCCAGTGCAATATGTGAAATTAATTTACATTAGACAAGGATGGAGGACTCCATCACCTACAGGGGAAGAAGATAAAGTTCTACCAACACTAACAGAATTCTGGCTCCAGTGAGATTAGCTGTGAGCGTCTTTACTGTAGGTCGCTGCCACAGCTGAGCACAGGTCAGTGTTATATTTGATTTCCTTAGACGCTTTAGTTTAATCCTCCCCGACGGTATTAAATGCATCTGTCTCATGGTTTGCACGTGAGCCTCTCTGTGCCTGCGCTCTCCCCACATGGTCATCTATGTTGCTCATCATCGTATGGATCGTGGTTTTATGTCTCTTCTTATGTCTCCGAGTCCAGGGAGGCTCTCCAATAAGTGATTCCCCCAGCGCTCTGAGGTTTAAGGCCAGCACCGGGAGGCCGAGGAGGGGAGGAGGTGAGGAGGGGAGGAGGAGGGGAGGCACTGGGGGTCAGCGATATTCAAATGTGATTGACTTCATCCGTCGCCCTGCTTGTCTTTGTTATATTTCACTGTGTGTACAGCGAGTGGGCTGAAGGTAAAAAAGAAGACAAAGCGGCAGAGACACACGTTCGCCGGGGTTTTGCATGCTGTCGATGAGTTCGCGGAGCGTCGGTGGTTAATAGTGCGCCGCCTCAGATGCCTCTTTACGAGGCTCTGTAAATGTGTCAGGCAGCAGCAGGGGAAAGCCAACTCCTCGGGTCCCTCTAATTGGATTTGCACGTGTGGAAGAAGGCCCGGATCCATTTGGGACTAAAAGACGTTTGCCAAGAACGGGCTCGGCTCGTTTGGGGGGTAAACATGTCGGGAGGAAGGACGGTGTGCCCAATATTAGAGATGGTTCTTACATTTGTAAGAATGCAAGCAAGAAGGTCGATCACCACCCACAAAATCTTTTTTGCCATTAAGCGCCTGCACAGGATGAGAACCTCCCCCACTGCGACGCAGCGTCCCCATTCAATCAACACCGACACATTTTTATTGTCTTGGCTTTGTACGCCTGCACATTTCATTAGAAGGACACAAGTGCAGACTCTCAAGCTCTAATTTGAAGGGGCGTTCACATCCAGTGGTGTTGATTGAGGAATTGGAACGTCAGTCGGGTTGGTCCACCACTTTGGATGAATGGCCGTGACATTTGATACAGATGTTCACGTCCCCCTCGGGATGAAATGCAATAACTTTGGTGATCTCTTGACTTTTGTAGCGCCAGGAGCAGAAAAACGTAACATGATGAAACTAAAATGGCTAACATGGTCCATTATTTCCTGCTAAACATCAGCATGGGAGGATGCTAATGTTAGCTTAAAGCACAGCCGTGTCCACCTACAGCCTCACAGAGCTGCTCACGTAGCGGACTTCCTGTTATTTGTGTCCTCCTGCAAAACATTTTGAGTTACTCGGAAGAATTACACAGAGCAAGAAACATGGAAACACACATAAAAGCACCTTTCCACTACTTTCAGGCTGCACATCATTTTGTTTGTGTAAAATGATGTTTTTTTAACCTGAATACTCCCCCTGTGATCCCCCTGAGGAGGAGAGATGCAACACAACACCAATAAACCGCTTTCTCTTCGCTCACAATGCATCTGAGCAACTTTTTTAGATGGGTCTCTTCGCACAGGCGTTCCTTTCCTGGAGAGAAATTACTTCAAAGTTCTTATTTCAGGTGTAATCAATGCTGGAAAATACATTTACTCAAGTCAATTTAATTGTCATTTACTTCATTTTAGAGTTACATTTTGCAGGCAGAATCTGGAATCATACTGTAATGAAGTATTTGTATATTACTATAAATACTGCTTTCAGATCTCCATGCTCTCTCTCTCTCTCACGCAGTTTGTTCTCCCTGCAGGGCCGTGCTGCTAAAATACCACCGATCCTGCTCATATTCATCTATAACCATCTGGAACGAGGCGCTTACTTACGTAAGGTGCATCTCCTTATTGCTAAGAATGCCCGATGCCCATGTAAGTAAAATCATTGGTGACTCACTGACAGGTGATGCTCACGCATGCCTATGCATGGTGTCTGAGAGGCAGCGAGGCTTGTGGGAGGACGGGACACAGAAGTGTGAGGAAAACGGCCTGAAAAGCAAGAGGTGGGAAGCGCTCGATGGCGTATCATTCACAGACGGACACCCACGCGGACACACACTCATCAGAAACCTTTACAAATATATATTTTCGTAACGTGCTTCCTGCCCCGGAGCAAAGTACACGAGTAGATCCTCTTCCCTCACACGAATAGGCATGAGACAGACCCCTCTCTGGACGTGAAAGGTTTCTCTTTTCATAACGTAACTGTGTTTTTCGCAAAGTAATTCATCGATTTGTGAAGACGCTGGTTTTGTGGGAAAAAAATGCCCCGATATAAAGATTGTAATGCTTTTGAAATGAGCCAACAAACTTCCAAATGAGTCACGAGCTCGTATTCAAAAGATTCAGAAATTATTTATGAAAACCAAAAAGACAACACTGCCAGTGCGTCCCAACTCTACGCTCACTATATCTACTGATATGCTAGATAGTGGAGATAAAAAAATGTACTGCCCCGTTCTGCATTAAGATGGTGCAGCTTCAGGATTTAAATGAACTTCACAGCATCTCGTTAATATGTCCCCCCCCCCCACCCCCCCATTTGTATTGTTTATTGTGTGTTTTTTTTTTTTTTTTACTGTTCTCAGGCACCATCCAGTCGTTTCTTCATGGTTTCTAGATGTCAGTAGTTCGTGGTTGAAAGAATATAATTCACAAAAGTGCCCTCTTGAATTCCCCGATGTAGATCAAATGTGATGAAGTGCCCACTGCTGTGCCATCCATGCTAGGAAGCTTCAGTGCCCTGGTGCCACACCTCATACAGCTTTCAGTTCATTCAAACAGCCTGAATTATTTATTTTTTTCTTGGATGAAAAACATCAATTAGACTCTGCTCCGCTTAAAAATGGACTTGTGCACCAAGAGTACCAGCGTTGTAGTTTTCAACCAATTGTTTAACAACTTCTCAGCTTTGGAGCCTTAATATTCATATCGCAACACAAGAAACATACACCAGGTTGGTTTCATTTCCAAAGACTTCCTTTCCTTTCGTCATGCTGGACATACAGCTTCGCCCTGTAATCTGCCCGTCAATGCAATCTTGTGCGGGGAGGGTGGGGGGGGGGGGGGGAATCGTATCACTATTCAGTGCAACACAAAGAATGCTTGAGCAAAAGCCGACATGAAGCTTCTTTTTTCTCTTTTTTTTCTCCTTTTTGCTGCAATCGGTTGCAATCTCAGTTCCTCACAGCCACACACACACACACACACACACACACACACACACACACACACACACACACACACATCTAATGCTGATGTTAAAAAATAAAATCCACTTAAAGACACAATGAGCACCGTGTTGCCAGGGTAGCTTTTGGTGAATCACTGTGCTTTTTTGATGCTGTTGAAAAAAGGATTGCTGAATCGTTCGATGTTAGTTGTACTGAACTCCGATCGAAAGCTCCAGTATGAAGAAAAGAACAATGTGCATATGCATGTACAGGCAAGTAAGCACATTAACTGTTCCTTTACACTTTTATTTCAAGTCTTATAAAATAACATTAAAGTGAAATATGTATGAAACCTCAGATTAAAACTAAACCTCACATGCATAGCGTACTGCATGTATACTCCCTAATATTAGACCAGGGGAGGCCTATACTGTAGGTGGCATTCTAAAGCTTTCAGTGATGCTCCGTGCTGTCGTGTCAAGTGCATTAACGGAGAGGTTTTCCAACATACTCTGCTGCCTTTGGCCCCATTTGAGCTTCTAATTTAGAGCACTTTGCCTCTCGAAAAGGACGGGAAAAGCTCCTTGTGTTTAAAGGTTGACTCGGCCCGCGTGGCTCAGTGTTTAAAAGGAACATTCCGGTGTTCTTCAACCTCGGTATGTCGTTTAGATCCTGAGCGACATAATAATGAATTAGTAAAATGACACTGGATGTAAAGCTCGATGTGGTTCATGTGTCTTCATGCACTCAAAGTTGTTGTTGTTTTTGTGCGCATTTACATCAACCAAATGCATCCCATAAAAATCATCTTCAATTTCAACCCTTCAGCGTGATATTATCCAGCGAGGCTTCTAATGTCCTTTGCTGTCGGAGGGGGGTGTTCACCAGCGAGCCTCTTATTGCTCCCCGGGGGGGGGAAGCTGCTGCTGCTGAGATGGGGGAGGCGTCAATGAGCAAACGAGTGGATCAATGGTCACCAAGCCAACCTCTAGTGCCTGTGGGAGGTCAACTCTCAACGGCAGAAAGGAGAGATTTACAAGGACAAGGAAAAGATTGAAGGAAGATGGGGGAAACAAAGAAACAAAGAAACAAGGAAACTGGAGTGTAGATCGGGCAAATAAATGAATCTACAGCCCATGACGTTATGTAAAATGTATAATTATTTTCAATTTCCTGGTTTTCGAGAGAGACGTGGCTTAAAATGCAGAACGTCGAGAGAATATGGTGACGGATGAGCCAGCGGCTAGCAGCTAACGGTGCTCACGGATGAGCCAGCGGCTAGCAGCTAACGGTGCTCACGGATGAGCCTGCGGCTAGAAGCTAACGGTGCTCACGGATGAGCCAGCGGCTAGCAGCTAACGGTGCTCACGGATGAGCCTGCGGCTAGAAGCTAACGGTGCTCACGGATGAGCCAGCGGCTAGCAGCTAACGGTGCTCACGGATGAGCCAGCGGCTAGCAGCTAACGGTGCTCGCAGCATTAACAGAGAGAGCTAGCATGGGCGCCATGTGCTTTTGCGACAACGTTATCGGTTACCGTGAGCGGTGCCCGTGAGCTAACCAGTGTAGCACGCCCACAAACTCAGATTACCACTCACACAGAAGGAGATAGACTTCATTCTCTCTGCATGGGATATTAATGCTCTGAATGTCGCATGCAGAACCTTTCATTTACTTTTCTTTCTTCACTGTTGTTGTTTGTATAAAGAACGAGCGGGTTGAGTCTCCAGCAATGTGTTGCTGTTCGTCGGGCATCTGTGGACTCGTCTAGATTTTTACAAATCTGTCATTAGCAAATCTCACTTGTTGTTTTCCTTCAAAAGTGAAATAGCAACACAAATGCACAGCTGGGACTCTACATTACACGTTCAGGAACTTTTCCAAAAGAAGAAAACCCCTTCCCCCATCACTCTGAGATGTGAAATACATCACTCATTTATGAGTTGTAATCCCTGAGGTTTCACTGTGCGGAGAAAGAGGGGAGTCATCTTTCACCAGCTGCTGTAAATGTCTTTTTTTATATTTGATGAAGATGTTTAATGGGTTTGAATCTCTCGGCTTTAGTCTCTATAGCTTGAGGGCTGTTCCTTCGTTCTCCACACCTCCCAACGGACGATATGCTTTATGTCCACTGATGAATATCGCTATCAGATTGTCATTGGACCAGAATGTATGTATTTTTGAAATCACATTGAGTAAAAGCAGAATACCGTACATCCTCCTGGCAAATTTCTCTCAAAAATAAACACGAGCATTGGCTGTAACTTCATACAGTGGGGGGTGGGGTTCTATTTTTCTGCTCCATTTTTCTCCACCTGTTCTGTTTTCATTAAATTAGAGGTAAACAGGGGAGTCCTCCGGCCAGTAACAAAGCCTGCAGTAACAAGAGCTGACTCCATTAGTGTGGAGCCCCTGCTGGCTGGGGGGTTGGGATGGAGACTGGATGTATCCTTTGGAGGAGATGGGGAGAGGTGGATCTATATTATTCAATTATATGATCGCTAAAGACACATTGATTTCAGTGTGGCTCAACTCATTTCAAACGACATGTCACATAACCTGTCTGGTGCTCTAAATGTGGCTGATCTGCACCTTTTAGAGACACTGGAAATCGAGTGATGCAGGAACGAGACCTAAAACAAAGAAACGAAACGGCATTGTTGTGTTTGTGCTCTTGTTGTTATTTGTTTATGGCCTAAAGTCTGACGATTGCATTCAAAATTCAAAAGTGGTGTTCATTTGTGACGATATTTTCTGCAATAATCATCCCAAATTCAATGCAAAATTCCCATTGGATGTTTTTATCGAGGCAGCCGGTGCGATGCTAACTTCCTGGTTGGCCTATGAAAATCCATCATCCCTGCAGCACTCTATAATCAATATTCTACATTCTGTGTCCAACCCTCAGGAGAACCTTGCGATCGTCCCCATGCAGCAGCAGAGCTGGGTTTTAGTCCCCATCCTACTTATATAAAATAAAATAAAAAATCATTAATTTGCAGCACAGATTCCCTGCAGAGCCTGAACGTGACGCTGCACGTGGAGGCCTTCGCGTGCTCACATGTCTCTTCAGGCAGCCCACACATACAGCAAAATGATGATTGCTCTTTTGTTGATGGTGCTCTCTATTAGCGATGCAGCGGTGCATGTTCTATTGCTTGTTTTTATGTGAATCCACGATAATTCTGACCCTCTTACATGAAGGCCGTGCGCAGAGAGGAAGAGGATGAGCCACCCAGCACACATGATCAAAATGACCTTTTAACAACAACCCAAAAAAAACACATCTCAATGTTGTGTTTACTGTCATTAATTCTGGAGCACATTGAGTTAAGAAATAATAATCATAAACATGAGGCACCTCTCCCAATTTCTCCCTGAAGGCCTAAAAAAAAAAATGCATATTACGAGTCACTGTGAAGGGCACAGCTGGTGCTGAATCCATAAACATGAGTTCATTTGAGGTTGTGGAAGATGCAGTCAGGAAGTCAGCAGAGTGACTTTGGGCTTTTGTTAGCCACGTTACTGGAGGTGAATGTGGCACTTTCTTTCACTACTTTCTGAAGGTTAGATGAAGGCGTGAACCCTGTCAACTGCAGGCGATCTAAATATGATATTAATAGCCCAATATCCCTGGAGGGTTATGTCCATATTGGACGATTCCACACGTCATGATTTATGTCCAATGCCAACGTTCAACGCCAAACGCAGGAAACCAGTTGTGGAGGCCGAGTTGCTGGATGGACGTGCGACAAGTCCCCTAACCCAAAACCATGATGCATATGAAACATAACCAAATCGTAACCATAGCGTTGCCACATGATTTTGTAACAGTTTTGAGTAGCTCAGAAAACACCTCCACGTGTCGCTCCAAAGGACATCAACAAAAAACACATTTTGTCATTCTAAGAAGCTTCGTCCTTTAAAGAGACCCACAACTTCCCTCAGGAGCTCAGTAACAAAACCCCTTTCTATTCACATCTGCATTATCAGCGCTGTGTCCCATCCCAGATTCATATCTATAGCCTGAGTGGTGTGCTGCGTAGCTTCCTTTTGATGCCCCTGGGGCTGCAGAGCACGAGAGTTAATAGTTAGTAGACTCAGTGCAACACAAAGGAGACATGATCCCTTATCGATGGGGGGGAGGGAGGACTTCAATAAAGCACGTGAGCTCTTGGCGGGGCGATCGAACTGTGGGTTGAACGCTGCTTGTGACAACGGGGTGTTGTTTCCTTCTGGTGTGGACGAGATCCAGATGTTGAAGGTTCTGCGATGCCTTCAAGAGCAGATGTGTCTGCAAATTTAAGATTGTTTTTTAGATTAAGTACTCAGGTCTTTTACTCTAATACCACATAAAAGTGCTTCAGTAAAACATATACAGCACTTCAGTAAATGCACTTTAACGTTATCATTACAAGCTGCATTATGTGACATGAATCCTAAAAGTTTTCTTTTGTACGTTCACTGTTCATCATGCAGCTATTTTATCATCTGTCCTCGTGTTAGTGCACAACGGGGTCACCCAAAAACGTAATCACAGACTTTTGGAGGCCTTCTGGGACGCGATCACGGAAAAAGTGGAAAAGAGATCTGTGAAGATGTTCTTCCTCTCAGAGCCACCTGGTGCGTCCGCCCGCCCTGGCAGCAGGAGACAGTTGGCACTCGCACAGGAAACAAAAGATGAAATACAGATTCTGTAGAATTGGCCACTTTTCTACTCGAAGGCGGTAAACAGGAAGACGCAGTGTGGCCCCAAACTGAGGAGATTTCACAGAGAACAATGTCATCATGCTGGAGGCGGCAGCCAGCGCGCATCCAAAAATAGCCGATGGTCTCGTTACAAACATTTGGTTAGGATCAACGCCGTGTGTGCTTAAATCCGAGGGGATATTTACACGGATGAAGTTGCCATTTGTTGTATATTTCCTCAAATCTTAACAGAGTTAGGAGCAGAAGCATCGTCGGCAATATAAATGAAATGCACAACTCTTATATCGTGTAACAGAGGATATCTGACGATGGTGGAAATGTGAATGAATACGGCGAGGATTACGATTTGAATAAATATAAATGCGTGTTGCCATATTATCTTTTTTTATTTCCTTCATTTGCTTTGATTATTACGGATTATTACGGATCTTATTCTCGTCAGCCTACAATCTGATGCATTGGACACATCGCCGAGTGATTATCTTGGTGATAAAGACGTCTATATTAATGATCTGCCCATTCTCAAACTGCTCTGCACAATTATGCAAATGTGATCACAATGAGGGCCTCGCGTTGCCCTCTGTGGGCCTGAGAAAGCCTTTCCTTAAAATGGGATTATTTCTTTTAATTTCCCCGTCAACAGCCTTCGCTGGTGAGCTCACGTTGCCATGGAGGAGGCTGAGGTATTTGGCCATAGAAATGGAGAGGCTCTGGATACTGAAAGAAGAAGAAAAAAAAGCTCTTTTGAGAGCCGCTGCTTTATCTTATCTCACAAGGTGTCAGTTTCCATGTTTTCAATCTCCCCGAGGAGTGATCTTTGCTCCCTCAGCAGCTGAGAGGAGAAGCTTTTCAAATAACAAACAACCCGAAACCCTGCAAAGTTTATACACTGCAGCCGCTCTGCAAAGCTGCACGGGTTTTATTATTCACATGATGGCTGAAGAAATCTTTAGATTGTCTGTCAGAAAAGAAATGATATGGAAAGTAACTAAGTAGAGTTTTGCATATCGGTACCTTAAGTACCTACTTTTACTTTAAATATTGTTCTTTTTAATGTATACGCTGAAATGCAATACATAACCTCATTAACACACACTGGCTCCAGCTTCTCAGATATGAAGACGTGCTGCTAATTTCTCTCTTTTACATCCTATTTAAATATAAATGATTAACCCAGATTGTTAAACTTGTGATGGAGATTTTTCATTTATTTTTGTTGACATCCCATAGACAAAACAACCAATTTGAATAACCAATACTGTGGGATGTGAATGTCATTAGTTGCAGCCCTACAGCAGAAAGTGTAATCATCATGGACGAATTACCTTTTATAAATCAATTAAAATCGCGCTCACACATTGTGTCAGTAAAAATAATAATTGTACTCATACAGATCAGCAAGATGTATCATTGCTTTAGTAACAGTTTCTAATTGAATATGTTTATATTGTTGTTCAGCTGCTCTTTCTTAAGTTAATGGACTAACCGACTTAAAGAGAGCATCCTCTCCTCACTATTGTCGTTATCTTCAACCAACACAAAGGATGAATTACATCTGCATGACCACATTGTATGAATTGCTCTGCATTGTTCTCCTTTTTAATCCCCTCAACAAAATTATGGCTGCAATGTTCAGCAATGTGTCCAGACACTGGATCTGTTGTCCCATCTCGCTGTGAAGCTCGTTAACGGAGCCTCTCCTCACCGACAGGCGCGACTCATCCAATGGCTGTTTGGAAACCACCGGTCGTCCAATGGCAGCACGGGCTGAGCCGACGCCGGTCGCCGATTGGCTAAGACGTTCTGTGTGCGTGTCGCGTGCTCCGCCTCCTCGGCGCTGGTGCCTTTTCCTCCAGTCAAGGTTGCACTGGCAGTGAGAATCTCAGTAGGACGCGACCGGAGCTCCGTTTACGCGCAAGCAGCAGCCGCCTCCGTCAGCCCGGACCCTCTGCTGTAACTTCTCCCCTCCCCACATCTCCCCCCTCCCCCCCTCCCCCCAGCCACCACCGTGGATTCCCTCGCCTCCCAGAGAAGGGCAGCCATGGATGAGATGGAGGAAGAGTTGAAATGCCCCGTGTGCGGCTCTTTTTTCCGGGAGCCCATCATCCTGCCGTGCACACACAACATTTGCCTGGCGTGCGCCCGGAATATTCTCGTGCAGACCCCCGACGCGGAGTCCCCGCAGAGCAGCCGAGCCTCCGGATCCGGCGTCTCTGACTATGACTACCTGGATTTGGATAAAATGAGTTTGTACAGCGAGGCGGACAGTGGATACGGTTCCTACGGGGGCTTCGTCAGCGCTCCGACCACCCCGTGTCAAAAATCACCAAACGGGGTGCGGGTTTTCCCCCCGTCGGTGCCCCAGCCTCCTCCGCAGCAGCAGCAGCAGCAGCAGCAGCAGCACCTGCTGCTGCATCCCGGCTCTCTGCCCCCGATCCCCCGCAACTCCTGCATCACTTGCCCGCAGTGTCACCGCAGCCTCATCCTGGACGAGCGGGGGCTCCGCGGATTCGCCAAGAACAGGGTGCTGGAGGGGGTCGTGGACCGGTACCAGCAGAGCAAGGCGGCCGCACTCAAGTGCCAGCTGTGCGAGAAGAGTCCCAAGGAGGCCACGGTGATGTGCGAGCAGTGCGACGTCTTCTACTGCGACCCGTGCCGCCTCCGGTGCCATCCCCCCCGCGGTCCCCTCGCCAAGCATCGCCTGGTGCCGCCAGCGCAGGGGCGGATAAGTCGGCGCGCGAGTCCCCGCAAAACCTCCACGTGCACAGAGCACGAACTGGAGAATCTAAGCATGTACTGTGTGCAGTGTAAGATGCCTGTGTGTTATCAGTGTCTGGAGGAGGGCAAACACGGCACACACGAAGTCAAAGCTCTGGGCGCCATGTGGAAACTGCACAAGGTACGTGCGTAAAATATAGATGTCAAGCTGCAACATCTTTATGTCCCGTGCGTCTTATTCTCCGCGTGTGTGTGTGCGCGCGCGTGTGCGTGTGCGCGTGTAGCCCTGATTCATAATGATTCATCAGCCTCTGAGCAGAGCAACAAGTCCGCCTTGGAAATAATGCGCGCTGCACATCTTGTCAGTTCCGCTGCGCATCCAGTAGACACGCACACACACACACACACACACACACACACACAGAGAGAGAGCCGTGGGGATTTATTCTCTCCGTCGCGTTGGAATTAAATGAACAATAATGTAAGTAGATGACATTCTCCTCCACCGACCATCCCGCGCACGCAGCTCACATTTTCAGTCCGATTTCTGAAATGCGCACGTCTCCAAACTGGGAACTCTGCCTGTCTGTTGGTGCGCGAAGCTGCTCGATTGGAAATGATGCTCACCGGTGGACACGCAGGAGGAGGAGGAGGCCTCCTTAATCAATTCTTCTCCGTTTAAAATTATGAACTGAAGTTGTGCAGTGATTCTAGCTCTTGGCCATTTGTCTCTTGAGCTTCCATTCAGCAGATTCCTTCACTCCCTCTCTCTCTCTCTATATATATTCTATATGTATATAGCTCCACTCCCCCTCTGACAGCTCAACAGGCGCCCCAGAGATCATTAGGCACGGCTAATATTGGAGCTGCGCTTTAATGAGAGCCGGCAGTGGAGCAGCAGGCCTTCGGTGTGGATCGAGGTGCTAATTTTGGAAGCCGAGTTGTTGTGGACATGGGAGCTGAGTTTCAGAGGGTCTGCGGTGTGTTCTACGCCTCTGCAGCTTGCAACCCTCACCTCCACACTCCTCGGCTTCCAGTGGCGAGGGCGGATGCGGAGCCCGATATAGATGCTCTTCAATACTCACACACATGTTGTGTGTGTGTGAGTGGTGTTGCCTGGTTTCCACGAGAAAATATGAGAAACTCGCACACACACCTCTTGCCTTGTCTCCAAAACCGCCGTTTTAAGAGACCTCCATGCGCAATCATCTCCCCTCGATGGTGGCGAAGATAGCGTATCACCTCAGATGTATGAGGCAATTGTGAAATTGATGGAAAAATCAGAGGGGGGTCGATCATTTCACTCCCATCAGATTGCCATCGCTTCAAGAAGTTGCCGGCCTTTTCCCGCCTCATCTTTCTTGGATCCATTTTTTTTAGAAACCAGTCGATGGCGCCCGCCAGTGATATTGGAGCCAATATGCAGCTGGTCGTGCTGGTTTTTTTGGGGGGCTTCTATTAGGGCCACCTGCTTATTTCTGACCTGACGCTGCTGCTGCCTGCAGATCTGTAACAGATGGCGTGGAGTTTGGAGCTGGCAGCGTTGAGGATGGGCATCTTTCAGAGCTTCAGGGTGTTCCTCACATAATTCATCAGGGGAGAAATGAAACAGTTTTCCATACCCTGTAGATTCTCACGTGTCACTTGGGGTAGAAACTGAAGGAAGTGGCTTCCTCTGAAATCGGATTGGTCTATATTCTCAGACTTTCTCAGTTGCTGGGAGTTCAACTCTGATTGGTATTGAAATGAGCTGAAATATAATATTTTGTTTCTTTAAAATTGAAAAGAAGAAGAAAGGGAAAACATATACATTTATGCGCGCGATGAGAGTTGAAAACAGGAACGCCGTAAAACCAAAACAATGAGCTGAAAGACGCTAAAATGCTCCGAGGAGCTGAAGAATGACGTTTACCTCCGCGCTCTTCGCTACGAGCGACAACCTTTCGTGTCATTTGATCCATTTTATATAAAAAAATAAAGGCGTGTGCAGCTTTAAGTTGAGGCTTTGGCCCGATGCGACACCATTTAGTATTCTGATGGTTCTCTCACACTCACACAACCAGGAAACAAATGCACATCAACACAAACATCTTGCTTTCCCCTTTCGAAACCGATCGAAGCCCGTGCGTTGTTTGGTCACGTCACTGTTGATTTCAGCATCACTGGCTCGTGCTGAGGCAGAAAGTACGACACTAAGAAACGCAAACCGTGTTTACTGTGCCACAAAAACCTCAAATCCACGCCTGCAGCATTTGCATGTGCGAGCAGAAAACACGCTCGCTGGTATCATTTAATAAGATCTCCTCTATTTTTCAACTGGGATTTTTTATTTTTTTTTGGTTACTTCAAGGTTTTTTTTAATCTGCACCATCATCGCCGTCGTCAAACTGTGCTCTCTCTCTCTCTCTCTCTCTCTCTCTCTCTCTCTCTCTCTCTCTCTCCCTCTCTCTATCTTGGCGAAACATTTCTCTCTTTATGGAGACGGAGTTGAACCACCTGCCGTCATGGCAACCGAATCCCTCTTGATGTTGTGCAGAGCAGCAGAGGTCTCCAAGACACCGGACCCACCGAGGGATCCATCCCACGATGCTTTACAGCCTTCCCCTCCTGCCTCTACAGTAGACGTGTGTCTAAACGAAGGAGGCTCCGCGTCATGACTCTCGCTTTCTTTTGCTCAGACGTCTTCTCAACTTGTGTTTTTATCTCCAACGCTCCCTTTTGAACTGCTTGACTGTGTCGAAACCGCATCGGTATTCAATTTCATGTCCACAAAGTCAATTTCAGTCACGAAAGACGAGCAGAAATCTAAAGAGCCCCGTCATGTGCGTCGCCCCATACTGCGTCTGCCTCTTCACATTTGTGTCAGAGGGCTTTTATGTGGTGAAACGATGTCGGTGTTAATCTCCGTAAATCACATTACAAAGAGGAAAAAATAGGGGGGGGGGCATCGTCAGAGCGTTACGCCGCGACATGGCGAGTGGTCCTCTGCTCTTCACGGGGGGGTGTCACAAGAGGTCGAATGCAATCTAGGTCAACCTCTGTCGCCTCAGTGTGTTTAGAGGCAATTAAAGGTGATTCATCTCACAGAAGCTCATGGACAAGATGCGTGGCCGTGCATAAAATAAGTAGGCAGATTGCAGCGGAAAATTAGCAATTTGCCCTCTTGCCACGAACGGGGAGAGATAAATCAGAGTCTGCGGAGGAGATTTTGATCTCCCTGAGAATGTCCGTTTGAGCTCTGCGCGCAAGCAGAAACGGGCTTCAGGAAGTCAGTCGTTTCAGGGATATCTTCTCTTCTCGTGTGCACACGTGCCCCCCCTTTAACGTCCCCCATGCGTGTTGATCCTGACGTAAACGGACGACCCTGCACACCTTGACCGCCGGGTCGACACAGACGGACGCTCCCTGCCAAGAAGCCTCCCGAAAAAGTTGGCTAACGAGGACAGACGGAGCAGAAGACTAAATCGATCTCGAGGCCGGCGTCGTCGGTGGCGGCGGCAGTCGATCTGTGTCTGGATGACGACCCGGATCAACGACCCCCGCTGTGCTGCTGCTCCACACTCCCGTTGGGTCAATGCAGCTAATGGTCCAGATGCAAACTATACACGATGTCGGCTTCACCAATAATAAACCACGTGGCGACGCACATATTTTGGAGAAGGAGCTCAGCTGCCATTTGCAGATGCTCGCAGGGATTAGAAGTGGCAGTCCAAAGTAATAAGGCCCATGTTAGCCGGTCACACGCTTCACTCGCCACTTTTCTGGCAACTTCAAACGAAAACAAAGCAGCGGGGGGGGGGCGTCGTCGATACTTGTTCAGCGGAACCGACTGCACGGCAGACGGAAGCAGTTAGCGACCGGCTCGTGAACGAAGAGGAGCCTTTAGTGGCTAAAGAGACAGATGTTTGCCTCCGAGACTAGACTGGAATAGAACGGAGCCGCGAGGAGAGGGAAGACTGGATTTGGTGAGAAATATGCCGATGTTGTGCCCAAATGGCCAATAGATATATTAATGCTGCTTTCATACGCAGGATTTAAAACGTGGTCAGATGATGTGGACTTGTGGTGGTCAGTGAGCCACAAAAATAGGTTGTTGAATGGACCTCTAAGGTAAGAAATGCAACAATATCTCTTCCCTTGTTTGTCGCGATTAAGTAGAGAAATAACAATATAGGATTCTGGATTCAATAGCTATTCAAACTCTATAGCGCAATGTTTATTGTTTTTGTGGAAACATAAATGTATACATTGTGATACAGATTTTCAACCCACATTCTGCTTTTAATCACATCTGAGTGAGTCCCGAATCAAATTTGATTTTATTTATGTGTAAGAAATATTAGTTCCCCGTATTAAAATAAAATGACATTATTTTGGTTTAAAGTTAAGGACTTGTTGGAGGGCAGTTGTTCGGGCCTTTTAGAAAGGCTCTTGCGTACCACCGGTGGTCCGTGAGCCACCGTTTGGGCACCACTGCAGTATTAGTGATTGAGTGCAGATGAAAGGCCCGTTAGCTTGTTTTGTTTATGAGTGTGATTCGTTGATATGGGGATGAGGCGGAGGACAGGGGTCTCAAAGCCATTGAGGTTGCCTCTGCTCCGTTACAGGCGCTGGGACTTACCCCTCGAGCGGCCATGTAAAGAGATTAGCTGTGTAAATGTTAATGAAAGAGGGAGATAAAGGAGAGGAGAACGAGAGCGACGGACTGACCCAGAATGCCCGAAGAGAGGAAGTGAAACAGGAAACCGAGGCCGAGCTTCCAGTCCTCCTGGGTCCACAAAGAAAACGTATGCACTGAAGGTGTTTTTTTATTTTGACATATTTTTTTATAACTTTTCTGGATGGGAACACCGACCAGCTGAATATTTCAACTTTCACCAGGCCTGGAACTGGAGAGATATAAATGCCCCCAAAAACTCCAATGTGCCAGTTCCCCTCTGCGGCCCGACTGGGAACGAAAGAAAGGACCTTTTTTTTTCTACATAAATGAGTCCAAACCCCAAAAAAAGTAAGTTATCAGATTTGCAGGAGGATTTTAAGGCGGCATAATTCATTCTGCTCCGTCACATCTGGCTGCCCTATCACAGCCAGACCTCATCAAATGAGGCTAAGTAAGAAATCTGTGCAGCAGCAGATGCAGATGACGAGGACAGGTTGTACCCGGTCTTCTGATTGAGATGGTGAAGGATATGAACTTAGAAGAAGAACTGATGTCATTCGCCTCAGTCCGTTCTCATTGATCAGAGCATCTTACTGAGTTAGATGTTGTTGGAGGTGAGGTCAAAAAATGAGCGCTTCAGGTGGAGAGTTTAAGAAAGTAGCCCCATGGACCATGGCAACAGAGAACTCCTGTTTCTGATTGGCCGACAGGAATCTTTTAAAAGTGCATCTTGGGACACCGCGATCATTGTTACTATCTAATCTGATACTCAGCTTCCTCTTTTAATATTAGACTATTGGTCTCCATAGCATCAATGTTGACACAGTTACCTTCCAGTAAGATATTTAGGTAAATTGAGTCAACTTGTCATGTGTAAATCTCTCCTGAATTCGGTTTATTAATAAAGCGTTCGTTCCCTATAATTTGTTCTCAGCTTCCCCACGGATATATTAATTTCCTGGCCATGAATATATCAACTTGTTAGCCGCTATGTACCCTGCAGCATGACCGATCAAAATATAGCCCAAAATATCAACAAGGTGGCCCCTGAGTAGGTGAGGTGAGGTCCGACTGTGCCTTTTAACATCACTGCCTGACATGAGCAGCACATTTTGCTTCCTCCGCTATTAATATCCACATTAATTTAATCCATTACTGGAATTGCGTAACCCCTCGTTTTGAAATTGGTTCAGCTGCAGAACTTCAAAGCGTGCACACACACACACACACACACACACACACACCTCGTCCATCCACACAGGTGTTTTCACTTGTGTTGCCTGATTGGACCTCTTCTCTGAGTTGCTTGGGCATGAACAAACAGCACGCCATTGACAGCTCTCTCACTCTCCTGTTGCACCTATTTCTTTGGGGCAACACAACTGCCACCTTTATCACTATTTGCACGTGGAGACGACTCCTCCATTTTGTCTGACCGTGTATGAATCAAAAGATGTTGCAAGAAGCAGCTTCCATCTGACTGAAGGTCAAATCAACCGCGGTGACTTAAAACAACCGCGTGGGGGACAAGGCCTTTAAAACGGAAACTTTCAGACCCCACACAAATACACACACACACACACACACACACACACACACACACAACGAAATATAATGTCTGGGCCAGGAGACAGCATCACAAAAAGGGATTTCACAATCTTAGGAAGAGAAATCAACAAATCGACTAATATAAAGGTGTAAAGCCCAAATCCCAAAAGTGGCAAAAACATTGTTGTTTTAAATTATATTTGGAGATAATTTTTTGGACGGGCGTCAAATGTTGTTATTGTTTCCACCCTTAGAAACGTTGTTTTACTAAATAGATGCTCTATCAAAGAGGAGAGTAACTGACACCTATGACCTGACGGGACCTTTTTAAAACACCCTCCTCCTCCTCCCCCCCCCCCTCCTCCTCCTCCTCCTCCTCCTCCTCCTCCTCCTCCTCCTCCTCCACAGGCTCAATCTCCATTTCCCTCTTTCTCTGTACTTGATTGTTTCTATTTGACACACTGAGACTAGATCAACATGTTCAGGCGACTAAATGATCTGCAGAAAGACGCCTGATGAATCCAACGCTGACACGGATAGATGCTTCTGCAAGGACTCTTGTTTCTGACGCGATGAAAACTGGCAACTTTTTAATATCCTATAGTTTCATTGCCTTTTTCTTCCGCGTGTGTGGATAGTTAACGACGTCTTCTGCATTATTGATGACTGCAGATATAAGCGATGAATAATGCACCGGCCACTTAGTTTCTGCTTGTGAAAGATGGGTTTCATTTGGGAACTTGTTAAACACGGAGGATTATCACAATCTGGCCCGATCTCAACTGTAAGAGCTTAATTCTTAACAACAGAAAGGTTCCCAAGACGACAAATATCATCAAGTCGCCCGCTTAATATTTCAAACTGTGTTCTCCGAGGGCTGCGGCGTTGCGTGTAAACAACCACAAACTTTCATGTTTGGAGTCTCCGGTTATTGGTAACTGTAGGGAGAAAACAATCAGTTATCAAGCTGTGCAAAAATAACATCCATATTTTATTTCTTTGATCGTAGGGTAAGTCGTGTGTTTGATGTCTTCTGTCACCAGAAGTTGACCTCGGCCTCTGTTGACGCCTGTTTACAGTGTGTAACCAAAAGACTGTCTTAGGCTAACACGCAGGATTAAATGAGGCTAAAAAGACTGTTGACAGAACACCAGAGAGACTGCTTAACCCCCGAAGCTCTGAGGAAAGAGCAGAGCATTTAAAACATTTCTCTGAGAGGTAACGCAGCTTTTGGAAAGTAGGTTAAGGGAACTCAAAATCTATCTTCACTGTGGACACATTTTATATTATACATATACATGGGTGTGATTTTTTTTAAAATTAGCTTGAGGAGTAATGCTTTTCCTCCGCTGCGACTTTAAGAGCTTAGCGGTGACATTACACCTACCTCCCTCTTTCCTTGCACTTCCCACTTCCAAGTGGGGGCTTTAATCCAAATTGGCTCTGATGCCTCTCTGACATCCGCGCATTCCCGTGACAGATTGGCGAGTTCGCTCGGCCGCCGAGAGAAAATGAAACACGCCGACTGGCCCTGGAGCCGCTTGTGAATTATTCATGTCATGCACGTGTTCCCACTCGGCTTAATTACTGAGATGATTAGTGCTCCCAAAAAGCAGGGACAACCTAAACACCCCACCACCACCACCTCCACGGCTCCTTGCAAACATTCCAGCGTCCTCCTCTCTACACGGATGTTGCATGACGCTTTTATTTCGACTGTCCCTGAACGAGCTTGAATGTGCTTTGCATTGACGAAGCGTTGCTTCGTAATAGTTCTCATCAATCACTCGAGAAATTATGTAAAAATCTTCATATTGGCCAAGGGTTGGGAGGGTGTTTTTTTTGTTGCCTTTTCAATAAAGGAAACCTTAGAGTAAAAGTGTCAGGGATTAATTACACAACGTGCTTATCTGCTCTAACGTAACCCGCAAACGTTAGCATGCCCGGGAATGCTAACATTTGCTAGTTATCTAGTTAGCCGGCTAACTAGCTTACTACCAAAAGCAGTACCAAGCGAAGCAAAGCATGATAATACATCGGGACTAAGACTTTGGAGGGTGTAGTGTCTTTAGTTGTTTTACTCTTACCAATTCCAAAAACACAAGAGCGACATTTTAAGGAGTGGATTAGCAGTGTGTTTTGCTAACAACAGCTGCAATCGTTTTTTTGTTATTTTATGTGATCGTAAACTGAAGAACTGGGATTTGGACAGCTGGTTGGTCAAAACCCGTTTTGGAATACACAATTATTAACAACATCAGATAATAATCTGCAAATGAACGGACATTATGGACATTAACTAAAACATTAAGTTTGAGAGTGAAAGCTTTAAAAGCTTTACTTTCAAAACTTTCAAAGACTCAGGTAGGAATGCATGCAGCCGAGCTGCTGTTAATAGTGCAATGCATCTTGGGATACGCTCGGCTGTGAAGGTCAGTTGGATCCCCCAAATTCGGGTAACATTTGAAGGTGTCTTCAAAATGGGACGGCCTTTGTTGTAGCTGCTGTGACGCATTCGCATCGTATGGTAGAGTACGGGCATCAAACGTACAACTAGTGCAAACAGAAATGCTGAGATGTCTATTAAGTGTGTTAATTATAAATGCAAGAACAGTATAATAAGAGATAAATAAGAATATGCCTTGAAATCTACAGTATGAATGCAATATTATTGGAAGAGTATAGGAAGGAGCTTGATTTTGTAAAATGACTTATCAATCATCATCACTGTGAGAAAAGACACTACGCCTGTCAAATCTTTGGTGTTTGTCCCATAGTGCTCCTCGTCCCATGTGTCGCTGAGGTCTGGCTATCCATATGCCGACCTGCCGGCCATGGCACGGTTTGTCTCCACCAGGCGTCACGCAGCCGTGAGCCGTACAGAAATAAAACGGCCTCGATTTTTTCCACGGCACGTTTTGACCTGGTTTTGAGGACGGAGCTCTGCGCGACAGACTCGGTCGGAAAAACGCCTCCAGACAATCAAGTGCTTTTCGTTTCATCGGCTCTGTCACCGAACGCACGCTTGACTGTTAACTGGGCGAGGCGAAGGCCGGAGCGCCTCTCTCCGCGTCCGTCGCTGTGTCACGGAGAGAGAGGGGAAATGAACTGCAATCGAGGACACGCTGATAGGGCAGGTGTGGGTGACTCGGCCGATGTGTCGACGGAGCCTGCCGGAGTCTTGGGGGAACGTTTTGCACGACTTGATCGGCGGGATCTGAAATTGATGGAGAGAAATGGAGAAGTCGTCTCATCTCGGAAGACGAGCGGACGAGGACGTGAATTGTGTGCTTTTAAAAAATGTCTTCGGTTCACATTTCTGAGAATTAAACTCTTTACAGTAAATATGAAGCCAGCTGCCAGTTAGCGTAGCTTAGCATAAAGACTGGGAACAAGGGGAAACTGCTAGCCTGGCTCAAACTTGCACATTATATCTCAGTTTATGTTTATATTTATTATGTTATATATACTGCGCCCGACTGAAAGTTGTAATTTTTACAATTATTTTACTAAAAATTAATAAATGAGATATGACATAATAAGTGAGCTTTTAAGATTCTGGTAGGTGGATTTTATATTTTGACAGAACCAGGCTAAACTAAGGCTGCTGGCAGTGGCTTCATATTTAACAGACTGACACGAGAGTAGAGATTTTCTTTTCTTAGTTGCCACAAAATTAATTTAATCCAATCAAAGTGGAATAGTCAAGCATAAACCCTTTGAAGTCATATTGATGGATTCTCACTACATTTGGATTTAGATCAGTTCCTTTTAACGCTGACATTAATTTGATTGATTGAGAAATATTTTGGTGAACTTTGGTAATCAATGATTTGTTTCAAGCCATCCAGCGAGCATGGTCGTGTCATAGTTTGTTGTAAACATGAATATCTTTTAGTTTTTGATGGTCGGTCACACAAAATAAGCAATTCAAAGATGTCCCCACGTGACAACTTGTACATTATTATTTTACATGTAAATGATTCGATAGTGAAGACCTCATTACCTGTGGCTTAAAAATCTCGTCTCTACGTGTTTTTGAGACGTCCTTGTGACAAACGTATACAGTTCACATCTTTTCATTCACGCAGGTCTCTCGGGATGTCGGAGAAAAAAAAGAGTCCCGAGTTAACATAGAAGAAGTTTCTTACGGAAAAAGTTAACATTTCAGTCTTTGCTCAGCTGCTACCGGCTCAGACGGTCCCCTCGGTGCAGTAGACTCGTGTTAACTGCAGCTGTCATGGTTTCCCAAACTCCGAAGGTCAAAGGTCAGCTGTTGGCCCCCGGCAGATAGATTCCCATTTGATCGGCTTACGTCAGATGCCGGGAGCCGCGTTGACACAGCGCTGCGTTCACAGTGTTTTCCACTGTATCAGCTCGTTCCAGGTTTTATTGCTCTCTTCCGGAGTGGAAGTGATTTTTTTTTTTTTTTTGCTTCTTCTCTTCGCCCGCTCCCCTCTTTTCCTCCCAGGAGAGAATACCCTCCCCGAGTTGACGGTTGTTCGCTCAACCATACGAGGTTCCCACAGGGTCAGGTCCTCTCGCTCCGTCACCTCCGCGTTCACACAACCTCGCTCCACATACATGAACACCCTCTCCCCCCCCCCCCCCCCCCCCCCGCTATCCAAACAGGAGTATTTGAGTGTCACCGCACACAACCACAGCAATGCTATTTCCCACGTCACGTGTACAGAGCTCTGCTCCAAATGACCAGGGACTGTAATCCAATAATACAAAAAGTCAAGTGATTTATTGTACATAAATCATCTGAGTTTTAGTTGGAAATGTCATGTTGCGTGTGAGGATAAAGCCGACAGTTCATTTTGTCTCAGGGGTGAAAACTTCAAAATGTCAGTTTCTCAGCAGCGATGAAAAGCAGCTTTTGTTTTGTGAATTTGAGTTCATTCGAAACTTCAAAACTGACTTATTCAGAGTTAGAAGATATTCAGAGCTCGTCGGCTGTGTGTATGTATATGTATATATATATATATATATATATATATGTATGTATATATATGTGTGTGTGTCTTTTAAAGCCCTCACATTTTGAACTCAACAGGCTGGCCTGAGTATCTGCATCTAAAATAACTTAAGCTGCTTGGAATGTCACGCTGTGCTGCCTCCATGTGTCTTTCCTGTCCATCTCAAAAGGTCCCCTTTAATACATGTTTCTTACACGTGCATGAAACCAGATGTGGGGTTTATTCAGGAGGACTTAAGCTCAGAGTTATATAGTAAAAACTACAACAAATAAAGGATGGGCCTTTGAAGGGGGAGAAAGATTCAGAGATTCATTTGCAGATTATTATCTGATGTTGTTAATAATTGTGTATTCCAAAACGGGTTTTGACCAACCAGCTGTCCAAATCCCAGTTCTTCAGTTTACGATCACATAAAATAACAAAAAAAAGCATCAAATCATCACAATTCAGAAGCTAGAATTGGAGAATCTTTGACATTTTCACACTCTAACAGTAAATCAATTATCATTATAGTCCTTTTAACTCAAGGTTTTATCTGATTAGACGGGTTGGCTTAATTGGCGCAAACATAACATTCGTTCTTATTTGATTACATATTTGAATGTGTACTTAATAAACACATTTTAATTAATTTTTAAAGTTTGTTTTGCAATAAATAGTACAACAATAAACTCCTAGATATGTGTTTATGCCACGGATTATTCTAATTATTTTTTTGTTAATTGACTATGCCGCTTGCCGTTGGCCATATTCCTGTTGCAGGATGTCACGTAGCTTGACTAACACAGTTTGAACCCTGCAGAAAGAAACGTCCACGCATGAGTAAATCTCGTCTTACTGGTGATTTGTTTCACATGTCTGTTTCTGAGGATTCAACACCTATTTATATATAGTGGCGTGTTGATTTATTATTGTTTAAATGCAGTGCAAACCCATATATCGCCATTGCTCCATCTCTAACGTCCTCCCCTCTGTGCTCCCCACAGGGTCAGCTGTCTCAAGCTCTCACTGGCCTGTCGGACCGAGCCACTGAGGCCAAAGAGTTCCTGGTTCAGCTGAGAAACATGGTGCAGCACATCCAGGTACTGGAATGCACACACACACACACACACACACACACACACACAGACACGCAGACAACGGGGGCTTTGCACACCGCCCCCTCGTCCTCGACCCCGGGAGCCATGTCATCCGCCTCTCGCGTTCGCTGCAAGTAATCAACAGAAGCAAAAAAAAGGCTTATCGTATTATTATCACTGCCTGGAGCTTGGTCATTGTCCAGCCACAGCGCTGCATATGACAGGTGGGAAATGACACCATCTACATACATGTGCAGTAGGACGTCAGAGTCCTTTCTCTTGTATGTGCATTTATAACACGTCAACCCTTAGAGAGTTAAGTGATGGATGCATGATCAGTTCTAAAGTTGTACTAAATATATTTCGTATGTGGAGACAGACTGTCAGGGTGTAAAGAACACTAAAATCCAATGAAACTGATGTATCACCATAGTAACAACAGCGCAGGCTTCAGTTCTTTTGAACGTGTGGATTTGAGTGAACATTCAGTGCTATCACATGTACAGCACCAAGATGTACGCTGGACAACCCGTCTGCTGTGTGTGTGGAGACAAAGCTGCATTTGGTCAAGCTTTAGAGGCCGATTAGGGGAGGTGGGTGGGCTTAAAAGCCCCCGTTGATTATCGACACACAGTGAGACGGGGCTCCAGGGAAACCCATCGTGGTGGGAGGAGATGCGGGATAGGAAAGGAGGAGGAGTGGAAGTTTGGGATGTGTGAAAACCAACTGTACGAGGCATCCTTGTGAATGCCAGTCATCTCGTGATGCTGACGCGTCTTGATGATTCTATCCGCCCACCTCGTTCCATGACGAGCTCCTGGAGGAGACGCGTGAAAGAAGACGCATCGACTGTAAATCTGATCATCTCTTTATATTTCAGTGTGCTGCTATTACATTGGATCGCCTCAGGGATTCACTCGTGTATTATCTCCTCTTACATTTTGAATTGAAAGTTCCTCTACGTATATACATATTTTTGTCTTTTAGATGCGTTATTCCTTTCAGCCTTTGCCTGTTGTCTTGCAGGAGAACGGCGTGGAGTTCGAGGCCTGTTTGGTGGCGCAGTGCGACGCCCTCATCGACGCCCTGAACCGACGCAAGGCCCAGCTGCTGTCTCGAGTAAACAAAGAGCACGAACACAAACTGAAGGTGAGTGAGCGCGAGCGGACAAAGTCATGAGGTCATCTAGAATCTAACCAAGAAATAGGAAGCGGTGCCATGTGATTATGGCTGTTTTCCCATAAAATATTTGGGAACTGGATCCTGGTTTTCATATTGGATAAACAGTCTGCAACAACAACTTCGACCTGACAAACATAAATGCAACAATATTTGAGATGAATGAGGTATTTCTGACAACTGGCGGCTTCTTGATGGGTAAGAACATCACATCAACCGAAAGCTTATGCTGCCTGTGAGGACAAGAAATGCATCTGAATATTAATGTTTTAAACATGATAGGCTGTTTCTGCAACTCTCCCATTTTGATGATTTTCTCAATGCATTTTCAAGATTTAAATGGAAATTCTTTTTTTTAAAATTTAGCACAACAAGTGAAACTCGATTCCACTGATTTGAGAGACATAAAGATCCACATTTTGTCTTCACACTGTGTTCAACACATTGAACGAGTGTCGGGGGGGGGGGGGGGGGGGGGGACATATCGGAGAGATGGAGTCAAGGGGGGAGGAGGAGGAGATACATTTGTGCTGTACAGCATCCAATTTCACGCTTGGACACTCTGTGTAATCAAGGTTTCACACGTGTAGGTGGTTTGAGAAACACAGCCTGTGCACGGCTTCATGTGAGCACGCTCATACACACATTTTGCTTTCTCTTGTCCATATATGGAATATTAAGATGTGAGTGCCTCATAAATCACATTTAGTTCTGGACAAGGAGGGCCAGTATATACGTTTTGTCTTTTGAGATGTTTTGTAACTGAAATTGTCTTTTAAATGTTCTCTTTTTAAACGTTTACAAACTGGGCGTAACATTAATAACTACAATGAAATATTTTGGGTAAATGTGCTAATTGGCTTTCTTGCCAAGCTGAGAAAACAAATATCTCTGTTATATCCTTCGGTATGATCACAACATGTTGTCTTACCACTTTGTATTTGGCACAAATTAAACATATAAAGTGTTAATTAGTGAGCTTTGGACGTGGCTATAGCCGCTTCCAGTCTTCATGCCGTGATAAGCTAACCGCTCTCGTGTTTCTGAAGCTGAAACATGAAAGAAACACAAGAGATCGTCTCATCTCACGCTCAGAAAGAAAGCCAATCAGTATATTTCCACCGAAATTATTTCTTTAATCTTTTTTTCTGGACCATCTGCAGTGTCACAATTGTCAAACATAGCTATTACTTGTTGCTGTTGTTGTTGTTGTTGTTGTTGTTCACTGCGACATGTCTCTAAACCACCACCGCTACTGCTTTCATTGCCCGTTGGTGGCGCTGGTTCGTGCTCTCGGGCGCCATTTTGCTCGCTCACAATGCAAACTCTTAATTTCCAGATGTAGCATCTCAGATACGATTTATTTACACATGAAAAGCAGATTGTTGCTTAAAACAAAAAATGCCAGCTATGCATTTTATACGCGTCCAATTAAGACACTAATGAAGTGCCCTGAATAATCCTGCTGATTCAGTCACACAAAGCTCTTTCCACGTGAGGAAACCATCAATTAATAACCACTTAAACTGCTGCGGCCGACTCGGCGTCTCCTTCCCGGCGCTCACCTCTGGTGCTGCGCGTTGACGCCATTGTCCCGGTCGCCATGGGGACCCGGACAATGGTGCTTGTCGTTTGTAGCCGCGCCGGCGGAGGGAAGTGGTCCTTAATAGCGCGAGTCAGCTTCCGTTGTTGTGCTGCACATCAGGAGGACTGACCCGTGTGTGTGTGTGTGTTCGTGTTCAGAGAGGCGGAGCATGACGGTGGTTTCATGGCAGTTTGTCACACTGAGCGGTTACAAAAGCTGCTTCACGCCAACATCTGGACAGCGGTGCTGTGAGGCAAACCATTAAAAAAACCTCTTCTGGGGACATGACCCCCTGAACTCATCTACTAGCCCCGTTCATAGATCATTTTATTTAATACTGTTCGCAACTATCTAAAGTTTTGAGACAGATTTTCTCGTAAAATCAGTACAATATGGAAATTAACTTACAAAGACATAAAGCGTGTTGGATTAATAATCCAGCACAGGGAACTTTCTACAGGCTTCTTTATTTTGTTGAAAGAACAGCGACATCCAGGATAAAAAAAACACTGAGTACACACGAATGACCTTTGACATCACGTCTCAGATGTCTGCGCGTTCCAGAAGCACTTGAATGCACCACCATTAAGAGTCTTTAAGGAGAAGTTAGCTTTTGGGTGGCGCACTAACTTATTAGCTTTCTTACCGAGCTTTAGTTCAGAAGATGAGGAAACGTATCGAGACTGGGAGCAGCGGGGAACACCTAGCTTCTAAGATTCACTGATTTACACGTTATCTTATTAGTTTAATCTGCAAACGCATCAATATAAAAACAGCAGGTTATGGTTTTACGAGCGATAATGTGCCAGATTCTTCCATCCTCTTGGTTTTTGTGTCGATTAGACAAACAAACACGGTAATTAGGGGGCAGATTGTGTTGCCTTCGGTTGGAGCCAGGCTAGCTGTTTCCCCCTGTTTCCAGTCTTTATGCTAAGCTAACCAGCGGCACAGTGTTTTAATGGAGAATCTATTCCGTATGATCCAACCGAGCCTTTGCTGTCAGTCCCCCTTCACTGTATTTCTTCTGGGAGTCAGCAGTGGACTGATGAGGGATTCTTCTGAAGGCTTATTAGAGAAACACAAAGTGAATCAGAAACCAGCGGATGCTTCGCCCTGTGGACGCGGGTCGTTTAATGAGTCCAGCTGCATTCAGGCTATTCTGACCTCCATGTCGACTCCTCGTCATCTGACTGAGTGTGTCGCTCCAGGGGATCCCCGCTCCCCGGACTCAACCATGCACGGGGGAACGGTTTGGACTGAAATAGATTTTTTTGTTGTTTTTTTTAAAG
This sequence comes from Cyclopterus lumpus, assembly GCF_009769545.1. Lineage (NCBI taxonomy): Eukaryota > Metazoa > Chordata > Actinopteri > Perciformes > Cyclopteridae > Cyclopterus > Cyclopterus lumpus. Next base: position 18,138,211 of record NC_046987.1, on the reverse strand, counting down.
GCAAATATCGAATGATTAATTCTCACAGTTTTCATGGCCGCAGTGGGATCTTCTGCAAAGAGGATGAGCATGAAATATTAAGAACGCTGCTGAATTTAGTATGTGTATTATTCACCGGTATTTGTGCTTTTTGTAAAGTACTTTTTGTTGACCCACGGAAAACTTGTTGAGGCTGCACCTACATCATTGATTAATAATTAAATAATTCTTAAATAAGTCTTAATAATGATAAACAGTGTCCATCACAGTTTTACTAGACTTCAACGTCTTCCTCGTCTTATTTTAAGCATAGAGCGGAAAATATTGGTGATTTTTGTGTCACTTGTACCCGATAACGACTAGTTGAATAGTTGCTGATTATTTTCCACTCTATTGACATTGATTATTGGTTTGAGCTCTAATAATTTTCACCTTTTGTTGTTGAGGAAGTGCCTCGATCCTCGCTGACAGCCGAGCGTCTGTGGAAGTGGCCCTGTGTCACTTCCTGTCAGCGTCAATGCAGCGTGTGACATACAGGAAGCAAAGCAGGAAGTGATTTTAACCCCTTCGCTCTTCTCCCTTTCATCTCGTACCAGTTTGATTTCATGTTTCCCATCACAATCCCTCTTGTCTCTCTTTTGTCTCTTACTGTTCCCTCTTTCCTCGACCTCCTTTCATCCTCTCCTCCTGTGCCTCCTTCCATTTCCCTTCTCATCTTTCGCCACACGTCGGTTTCATTACATCAAATCATCCTCATGCCCATAATGTCAGAGTCTCATATATTTTTACTGGACCAGCCTGTGCTGCTGCTGTGAAGGGAGGCGAGGTGACTGCAGCCTCGGTGTCTTACAAGGCCAAATGTGCCGCAGTGGCCTAATAACTGTGACAGAAACAGATAGAAGGAGTTCATTTATTTCCCAAAGAGGCAGCGGGGCCTGCTGACTCCCAGTATAATATGTGCAGCTGATGAGATGCTGGATAATATTGGCCCCCTCTTTTAAAATACCCTGCCACGTTTGGTTGTTGTCAGTGCCGGTGCATGAATTTCATTAACTCTTTTCAATTTTATGACCGACAACTTTACTGTTTTGGTTCAGTCTCGTGGAGCGTTTTCAGCGGAAAAAGCTCTAAAAACCTTCTGTACGCGACCTGCTCGGCATCAAGAGGAAGAGCGACACAGTTTGAGACTAGCAGGTGGACATAGTGGAGCATTTGGCAACTAAAGAGTCAGATATTAGTTGGTGGAGACCAAAAACTGAGCTGAAAGGAGATTGAATATGGGATTTACATGCATCAGGTGGCCAGAAACAAGACTCCAAATGACAGATCATATTTTGCTAAGAAGTTTTCCATATCAACCTCAATGTTGATAGCAGTTGTGTCCACTGCCCCCAAGTGGCCTAAAAATGTATTGTCACTGTAGATTTTTACTAGAAAAGTGCCATGTCAGAGTAGTAACATGTTTTAATAAATACGAATGCGCTTCTCACCGGCGTCCGACCTGCATATACCCGAATCTGAATGATATCTGTAACGTAGAGCTTGTTGTTTGGGGATCGTTTTGGCCCCCGTGACACGTGTCATCAGAGGACGCCGTTCGTTTCCGCCCGTTCACCTCCGTTCACCTCTGTTCACCTCCGTTCACCTCCGTTCACCTCTGCTTCTGCAGGTCTACCGCGGCCTTTTTAATGCATTACTCCCACAATCTCATCTCTCTCAGGATGCCCCCGGCCCCGATTCAGGTGAACGAATCTCCCTCACACTGATTTATCCGCTGATCGTTTTTTACATCTTATTCCAAATGCTGAATAACGGCAGATTTCAGGAGAAGCTGCTCAGTAGGCGGCGAGTGTCGGGGGGGGGGGGGGGGGGGGGGGGGGGGGGTGTGAAAAGGAAGGAGCAGGGGAAAGGGGACGAGATCCGATCAAAGTTGTCTGCGAGATCCCTCCACGCGCATTGTCCTCTGTGAATTAAGAGATTGTGATTCCGGCTGCGTGTGGAGGAGTGACAGCCAGTGGGATTGTTAAGCAGGCAGCATGGAGACGCTCTTCCTGGAGCCCTGCCAGGCCACTGCAGGGGTGTGGAGGCTCCAGGCTTCGGTTCTGCACCCAGCCGGAGGAGTATGAACCCAATCATCACAGCTGGATGTGAAGAGGTTAAACACGGGCCCTCCTCTGATTGATTACGGTACTAAAAAGGGGGAATGATGAGAACATGATCAGCTGTGTCTCTGTAAATATACATTTTTAACTTTAAAGTATTCCTTTGGTCCGATCAGACTTGCAATTTGCTTTATTTGGTTTCAACAAATGGAGGAGTCGCAGTGTTTATGTTCATTTCAAGTATTCAGTCATTTTTGAAGGCGGTCCCATATCCAGATTCTGTAACTTCATCTAGACGTGGTCTACTTATTTGAGAGATTGACCTTCCCTGCAGCAGATAGGAACACCTGGAGAGGAGATAAGAAGTCAGAAGTTAAAGTCTTTATTTTTGAAGCGTCTGCGTTCAGTAAGAAAAAGTTTTTTCAGGGAACAGAGGGTTTTTCAGTTCTCTGATGTTTTGAGTGAAGCTCGTCAAACGTGGTGTTCTCTCCCCTCGTCACGACGCCGTGCTGCGCAGCCAAAACGAGGTCCTTTTTGAAAGTAAACTGAAGGTTAAGTGGTGAAAACGTGCACCACGCTGCGTTAGTGACCTAAAGAGGATGCCGCAATCAATGTTATATTCGCACCGTTTACATTTAATGGAGGCTGATGCAACAATAGCAGGAGACAATACAGATGTGTCCACTCATGCTTTTGGCATCTGTGGTTGATTTGGACATTTAGTAAGCAGGACTGCTTTATAGATGCAGTCGGTTCAAGGGAATGTTGTGTATCAGCCACAAAACGGTTCCCTCATTGAATTTCCATAAAGATGATAAATCATTATATATATATATATATATATATAGCGACTGTAACATAAAAGTAAATCCTGTATTTAATCGACATTATCCACCCATACTTCTTTAATGTTCTTACAGCCTTCAAAAACATGCTTACAGTGTGTGGTGTGTGTCTTACAGTAATGCTCCATACAATACACTGAATAATCTACATGATGAAAGTCCCTAATGTGCGTTGAGTGTCAGCGCTGCAATAACGTGCATATTGATGCTGCGACTGCAGCCATCGGTAAATCATCTTCACTGTCGGTCTGCAGAGAGGATTTTCCTCTCCGTTCAGCCTCGGAGCCCCTCGGATAGCAACAGTGAAGTTTCTGTTACCTAGCAACCCTTGGTCCTGGACCTCCAGTTAATTTCACACTGTTGCGAGGAGGCTCTGTGGACATCAGTAGTGCCGGCGGCGGAGCGGGGGACTCTCCCACGTCGATCACAACATCCAATCAAATCAATAGCATGTGCTGGTGTTCTCATTGATTTTGCTCCCTTTTAATTCGGATCATGTTATATTATACATTCTGAACGCGGGGCTGCAATTTAAAAACGATTAAAGGTTTGATTTCCCTGCGTTTTCTGAGGCTAAATCTACGACTGACGGCAGAAGTGTTTCAGAGACGTCTCACCGAGAGAAACTAAATGTCACTTCCCCTCCCGGTCCACGTCGATAACGGGTCGCCGATGTCCCTTCGGCCTCCTGCTCCTCCCTCGGTCTCGTGTGAGAGTCTCGGGAGGGAGACGTTACTCGATCAATCACCGCGAATCTAATCTCATTATCGGTATTCCCCTCGTTCAGCTGCTCCTCATCCATTAACAGCCTTGTTTAATGTGTGTCCTCCTTCCGTCCTCCCCTCTTTTCTCCCGACTTTTGTCTTCGGCTCTCTCTGCATCCGTCTTTCTTCTCCTCTCCTCTCCGCTGTCTCTCTTCTCACCTCATTCATCAACATTTCTTTTGCATATTTACTCCGCGGTAATTTCCCCGCATCTCCAATCTTTCCTCTTTTTCTTTTTTTTCCCCCCTGCCCTATTTATACTCTCCAGCACTCGCACATTTTATTAAAACCTTCTCTGTGCATTTTATTCATGTTCCACTCGAGACTGATTACACCAAAAGGGTGATGATTAACATATGATTATCTTCTGTATATACTTGTTGTTGTTGTTGTTGTTGTTGTATTATACTTGCAAAACTTGACTTCCTCGTTGGTGTTTCTTCTTCTTCTTGTTCTTGTTCTTCTTCTTGTTCTTGTTCTTCTTGTTCTTCTTGTTCTTGTTCTTGTTCTTCTTGTTATTCTTGTTCTTGTTCTTGTTCTTCTTGTTCTTGTTCTTGTTCTTGTTCTTCTTGTTCTTGTTCTTCTTCTTGTTATTCTTCTTCTTCTTGTTATTCTTCTTCTTGTTCTTCTTGTTCTTGTTGTTGTTCTTCTTCTTCTTCTTGTTCTTCTTGTTCTTCTTGTTCTTCTTGTTATTCTTCTTCTTCTTGTTATTCTTCTTCTTCTTGTTCTTCTTGTTCTTCTTCTTCTTCTTGTTCTTCTTCTTGTTCTTGTTATTCTTCTTCTTCTTGTTATTCTTCTTCTTCTTGTTCTTCTTCTTGTTCTTGTTATTCTTCTTGTTCTTCTTCTTCATGTTCTTCTTCTTGTTCTTCTTGTTCTTCTTCCTCCTCCTCCTCCTCCTCCTCCTCCTCCTCCGCCTCCTCCTCCTCCTCCTCCTCTCCGCCCCCCAGGTGGTTCGGGATCAGATCTCCCACTGTACAGTGAAGCTGCGTCAGACCACGGGGTTGATGGAGTACTGTCTGGAGGTCATCAAGGAGAACGACCCCAGTGGTTTCCTGCAGGTATTTCGATGCACAACGAGCCTCTAATTCTGCCACCGGCTACAGCTCGGGCTTTTTATGTCCCAATTTAAAGAAATAAAGTGGCGCAGAATGTTTGTCTACGAGTTGTAACCAGTTCCCCTGAACTGAACCGGACTCACAGAAAACTTGGATGTGAAGTCAATTTAAAGTGATCTAATTCTAATTTTGCTTTTTTCAAATCTGCATTTTTACCCATTTTAACAGGAAAATGAGAAGGAAAAAAAAGAGAAATTCCTCCTAGAAACTGGTAAATTGCTGGTTGGGAATTTGACTGAATCCCTTTTAGATAAAATGGACTTTACTTCAAAGTGATAAATACATACAACCAAATCTAAACTGATGACGTAGAGGTACACAAAGAAGTTTTCACTGCCTTCCCCGTGTTAAAATCAAACTTACTTGACATCTTCAAATCCAACAGATTTATGGCTTAAATGCTTTTTATCTGACAGCATCACAGCAAAAACCACCCAAAAAAGTTTGGTGGTTATGTCAAACAAGGTTTTCTAATAATATCCTGGGAAAAGATATTCAAGAGAATGCACTTTCTTTAAAAAAGCAGCTCTTTAGCTCCTTGATGTTATTCTTTTTATATGTTGGATTGTTTGCTGGCTTGCAGACATTTTTTTATATCTTCTTTCACATCTTTGCATTGTCCGCTGATTTGCTTATAATTTCTCTGTAAAAAATAATAATAATCTGTGGGGTTTTCTGGCTCCCGGTACAGTTGTTGTTGTTAATGAGTAACGGTTAATTCATTCGTCGTCCTCAGATCTCCGACGCTTTGATCCGGAGGGTCCACATGACAGAGGGCCAGTGGGGGAAGGGAACCCTCACCCCCAGGATGACCAGCGACTTTGACCTCACTCTGGACAGCGGACCCCTCCTGCAGACGATCCACCAGCTGGACTTTGTCCAGATGAAAGGTAACGAGAGGAGATCACAGGTCAGCTCTCGTCTCCTCTACTGAAGACAGGAGGAGATTCTCTGTGGTCAGACTGGAAAATCACTTTAATATATGTTATTTAAATTATTAAAACCTTCTCGTACATATACTATTTATGCATGTAGAAGCTTTCTAAAATGTATCTCTGTCCACTAATGGTTTTAAAGAGTTTCCTTTTTGTCTCCTTTAGTTTGCATGAGCAATTTAGAGACCGCTTGCTTTGCATTTAAAATTATTAAATTATTTGACGAGTAAACACACGAAAATGTATTGAGGAGCAGTTTGAACTTGCCGGATGTGTGCGTTGACGTTTGTGTTCGGTGTCCGATAAACTCCACACGGTACGATATCTCTGACTCTCTTGTCTGCGTTTGTATGGGTTTATATTTATGACGCGGAAGCTTTTGATTCTGGATTCATATATTCATCATTTAATTTATAAATGATAAATATTGAACAGGTCATATCATGTGTGTGCGCGGCTGTCCTTTTCAAAGCTCACTGGGCTGTAATCTTCGCTGTGTTTGTCCACCTTCCTCAGTCCCAGCTGCTCCCATGCTCCAGCTGGAGGAATGCTGCACGCAGAACAACAGCGCCACGTTGTCATGGAAACAGCCGCCGCTCTCCACCATCGCCGTGGACGGATACATCCTGGAGCTGGACGATGGAAACATGGGGCTTTTCAGGGTAGGACACACAAAGTGAAGACACAGGACCAGTTAGAGTAATAATTCACCTTTTACACAACGCCGCCCGCCACTCTCTCAACAAAGACGCCTTCCTTCGGTGCCGGGGAGAAATCCCTCGATCGTCCCTCTCGTACCGCGCGGTCTCCCGAGTGACATGAGAGCAGGTCATGTGACGCGCTGTAGCGAAGGCATCGAATGACACGGCGCCAGGAGAACGGGTCCGCGATGCAGCTGCCAGCTGGGATGATCCCACAGGAAGTGTGATCTGGCATCAAAGCCGTATTTATCCCCTCTCAGAAGTCCACCGTGTAATCCATCCAGCTAAGACGCTCCGCAGCTCTCTGTACATTGAGGCCACTGCTTTGTTATGATGGCAACTTAAACCCCCCCCCCCCCCCCAAACAATACCTTCAGAACAATGGCCGAGGACATCTGTGTCCCACCTCTAAACCTGTTCCTACATACAGTGGAGCGGGCCCGTCGCCTCTCATAACCATCAATACGGAAAGTCTTTCCACTTCCTGGAAGTGATGTTAAACTCTCTGCCGAGTAGTTTAAATAATCTCAGAAAAAAACAGCTTGGGTTTAAATTAATAAAAAGCTGCAACACACCGAAATCCCAGTTGAGCCCCCATATTTCAATCTCAGCCTCCTCCGAAATCTTCTCAAAGCTCCTAAACGTGTCCATCAGCTTCCTGTAAACAGCTGGTGACACATCATTAAAGCAGTTGATTTCATTTGAATGCTCGATACACACACACACACACACACACACACACACACACACACACACACACACAGAACAGTAGAAATCAGATCTTAAATAATCTAAACATTGGACTTTTTGGTTCATGGTGGCTCTGTTGGAATATCCTTCTTATTGACTTTTACACTTTAAAGAACTGTAAATAAATGTCAACTTCAGACACGTTTCCAGCCTCGCAGCATCATCTCGATGCTCTCCTGTTTTAAAGCGAACGGTCCAGCAGCTGTGTTTTTAATTTAGAAAAAAGCCTCCCACCGGC
>NC_046987.1:16605782-16628282 GCF_009769545.1 Cyclopterus lumpus | reverse complement strand
ATATATATATAATATACATTTACTCTAATGATCCCCATAGGTGGGTTAATAGGGTGCTTCCATGTTCCATCACTGACTTGCATGTGTCTGGATGTCCTCTTTGAACTGTGTACGAGTGTCATTTTCGTGGTCTCTGCGGCAAGGGTTACCCACGCATCACGACTCCGCTGCCAGTGCCGGAGTGTAACTCGAAAAGCCTACTTATAATATTAGTGTGATCTTCATCCGACTGCAAGTGTGCAGCAATACAGAGTTTAAATTAAAATGTTGATTTAGAACTCAAATGTTAAACTTCATGAACGAAGCTTCAAAGCCTCACACTACTCGCTGGAGCCTCTATACCTGACCGCTTTGGTGTAGTGCGTTCAGACTAAATGCGAGGCGGATTTTAGAAGCAGCCTGCTTTTGTACAAAGTTGAAGGAAAGCCACGAAAACATATTTATTTTGAGGCAATTTAAGAACGCTTCAACTAGCATCAGAATTACACTCACCGAGATCTCTGACTCCACATTGAGAACAAATTGGGGACAAAAGAAGGACAAAAGAGAGCGATAACGAAGAACTAGAGTTCCTGTTGAGTTATGGAATCGTTTGGAGCCCACACATACACACGCACACACCCACACACACACACACACACACACACACACACACACACACACATACACACACATTCAATCTGAATTTGCCTCAAAGTAATTTAAGGCAATCTCATTTTCTTCACGTTAATCTGCTCTCGGTGTGTGAAAGGCCCACAGAAGAAAGAACCAAACCAGAAAATAAACTTGAAAAAGTGCTCACAGTCTTGGAAAAACTATACTGGCTGCTGCAGCTTGTTGGTAGAAACTTTCCCTTACGGGGGCAATATGTGGACTAAGAGTCTCTCTCTTAGCAGTAGAATGATGGAAAGCTAAGGCATTTTGAGTGTTTTCCATTAGTCTGAGAAATACTCCAGAGACATAATGTACCAGTTGAACACCTCCCCTTGGAGCGTGCGAGACGGTGAGTGTATTGCAATGTAAGTGTTCTGGAGAGTCGGAGGAATGAGAGCGAGGCGCGACCAGTGAGAGAAAAGTCTTGGAGAGAGAAATACAAGAGGATGAGAGTGGCAGAAAGATCAAGGGAGGAGAGGAAAAAGAGATAGAAATGAAGTGGGAGAGGGAGAGGCAGGAGGGCCGAGAAAATGGGACGTGAGACGTGAGCAGCAGAGGGAGAAACACATCTCTCCGAGCATCTTGGTGCGAGTGTGTTGGTTCGACAGGGGGAGGGGAGGGGGGGGGGGGGGGGGGGGCATGGAGATAGGAGAGGGGCTTCTTGGCTCACCGTGCCTCCTGCAAAACCTAGACGTTTGATGCCTAACGCAGCTCTACAGTTGTATCTGGCCAGCAGGCCGAGGCTCTGAGAGCGAGGCTCTGGAGATGGAGGCTGCCTGCTCTCACCAAAGCTTTATGTAATGTACCGCTTTAGTTTCCAAGTTCAAAGAAAAAGGTGCAAATTACACGGTGTTATCCGGTGTGGGGGGGGGGGGCTTCGACATTTGGCAGCCGATCCGTAGAGCTGGGCATGAATCGGACCCTTCTGAGCAGGAAGCTCTGCAGCGATTGCTTGGCAACGAAAAAATCACGACGGTGATTTGCAAAGTTGGACAGTTGCTGTTAGATAAAAGTGGCACATCAAATAATTACTATCTCTGGTGGAGAGTTACATGTTGTTACCCATCACGCAGCTCCTCATGTGGCAAACAGAACACAACACATGGTCCGATGAACTGGAAGTTCTGCTGCGTGGGCCACCGGTTAAAAGATTTGGATTTTTTCCCAGTCTGTCTTAAAGGGACAGTGGATCGTTTTTTGGAGGCATCTAGTGATGTGGTTGCAGATTGTAACGTCAAAGTAACGTACCACGGTGGCGCACGTTACCGCAGTTTCACAAGCTTCAGGTAGTGTTTGGTTAGGTGTTAGGGGTTAGCCAGAGTTTGGTTTGTCTATTCTAGGTTACTGTAGAAATATGGCAGTTCAAAATGAAGAGGACTGCTCACTATGTATGTAGCCCTGTTTCATTTTTATATCTGATGTGTGTTATAAAGATTGGAGCTCATTTGTGATATTGGACTCTACAAATACAATGTAATTGAATTGAGACTGCATTGAACATTTTAATTTGAGGGGCTTATTCTGAGCGAACAAAAAAATACAGCAATTATTACTTTCAGGTGATTATACACTCATGAAAGATATGAATATTATATTCCAGTTCTGCAAATAGATACGCCTAAATCCTGCACACATCCAATACATCACTTTGATGCCATTTAATGAAATAGTAACTAGCCACTGGCGGCAAAGAGAGCCCTTCCTAGAATTACTCCTTTCAGACATGACTGAACCCGCCTGCTGCGGCCACATTGGAAACCCAAACCTCACCAATGTTTTTGTAATTTCTTCTTCAAAGACAAAGTAATATGCTTGCTTTGGATAGACTTTCTCAGATAACATTGAAGACCGACACAGAATGCAGCACGACGACCCACCAGCACAAAACGTACACAACCTCGACCTTTCTTATTATAACTACGACTATTCATTGGTTAACTCACAGCATGTAACAATACGGCACCTTTAAAACCATCATTTATCTGTCTTACCTTTTTAGTAGATCACCTTCTGCAACATGACTCTTATTTCTTATATAAAGAGAGCTTCCGATTCTTTCTCGTCACAAATTGACATACGACCCACAGCAGTTCTGTAGATGTCTTTTCTTATCTGATCAAAGAGATGACCGAGTATTACTTGTACTTCCTGTCTTCACAGGATTGCTATAGAGTCTTACCTCATTGTGTTCAAACATCATTTTGATCGGTCTTATTCAAGCGTTTTAGTATTTCTTTACACTTGGTGGGGTGATTTATTCATGATAAACCGTCATAGTTGTGGTGGTTTTGTGCTGCAGTCCATCGGTACGTGGTACAAGAGCACGATTCATCTCTATGGACGGCCTACCAGAGCCGAGGTGTTTGGTGGCAACTGTAAAAGATTAAAGAAAGGGTTTGTGAGTTGATGAGTTGAAACTGATGATCTCACGTCATCACTTTGCTTGTCCAATTTCAGTTGAGTGGAAACTCAACTGTTTGAATTGGATTCCTGGTTGTAGGACTGGTGCCTGTTCTTCTCTCGCTGATCTGAACCCGGCCGACCCAAGGGAGGGCAGTTAATGGCGGTGCTGTGGAAGCAGTCCTGTACCGACTCCTGCTCCCGAGGTGTTCAGTCATGAAGGTCATTACGGTAATGGAAAAGGTTTGTTAAGCTCCACTTGCCCGTGTGCACTACATGACTGGTGGGCAGCCCTGGACTCAACAGGAGAAGGGTCTTGCACCGCGACAGATGGAGGCAGGAGGCCGGGGGCCGGGTGAACTTTAAGATTCTCACAGGCAACCTCATCTGTCCTCTTCCTCTTCGTCTCTGTCTCTCCCACTTTATCCTTTAACTTCTCTCCATGTTTCTCGTGTGTCTTTTTTTCATATCCCTTTGATTTCTTTTCAGCTGATAAGCTGTGTTGCCTGCTTGCAGTTTACCGTGAAACATATTGAACTTCCAGTACTGTGTGTGTGTGTGTGTGTGTGTGTGTGTGTGTGTGTGGGTGGGTGGGTGCTGTAGTGTGTTTCTGTTGGACGAATGTGGGTAATCATTTCTTAAAACACTTCTAATACACCAAATTGTTTATTATTTATTATAATATTATTATTAGCAAAGCGCACTGGGACTTGTTTTAGGCTACTAAAAGCTAAGCCCATTCTGCCTCCTCAGGTTTTGGCTAATTGGGGAGCTGCATCAATGCATTACTATTTGTAAGCACTTGTACGCCGGCAAAGCAAAAAAAACAAACGGTATTTAGCAGGACTTAATTAGACAGTCAGGAGTCTTCAATCTTCACACAGTGCGCTCAGGCATCTGTACTCAGCAACTCTCTGAATCCTAATGAGTACGTTCCAACCAGTAAGAGCAGAAACAATGGCTGCCCCGCGATTCATTTGCACCTCTAACAGCAGCTCTGCTTCGCTCCTCCGATCACTTACAGACGCACGACTATTCCTTATTGCAGATTAGGGTTTCTAATCAGCATTCCATCTGAGACGTGATTCATCCACACACCCACCTTCAGGGAGGAAAAGAGAAATTTCCCAAATTGATGTGAAACTACTTGGGGATGAAGAGAAATCGTCTCCCTTCAATAATGGGTGCTTATTCGGAGACGCAACAAGAGTCACAATTGTTATGTAGCGCGGGCGTTTGTGTGTTTGTGCGTAGGTGGGGGGGTTATTCTCATGAATATTGCTGAAAAGGAATCTATAGCACAGTGGTAAATAGTACAAAATTAATAGGCGCTCTAAAATTAGCATACGCTGTGATGAGCGTCAGCTGCAGCGCGGCCCTTAACGTGATCACATCACACACAGCCCCGTTGTTTTGAAGAATGCCGTCGTTAGTGTTGGATGAAAAGAGAGCGTTTCGTAAAAAAACAATGTGTTTTCAGATTATTTTGTTGCTTTTGAGAGTGTTCTTGCATACATGGGTGTCAGGCTCATCACTACAATTCAACTGAAGCCCTCGAAACGGGCAAGAAGTGAACGTAAATGATGTGCAGGCCTTCAGTATTTCACTATATATAATATCTTTTTGGTAGACCCGTCCTAGACAACCCTAGGGGGAAGCTAGCCTGGGTCTCGATGCGACTATATTCCCACTAAGAGACTAAAATGAAACTAGAGAAAAGTGAGAAAGTGGAAGCGGGCATCAACAGAACAGCAGCACACAGACTTTCTGTGAATTGCTACAGCACTTTTCTTTCTACTCACTCCCGGCAGTGTTGTTTGTGTTATTAGCCGGCTGGCAGCCAAAGGAAGGACCAACTATTCCACAACCAAATGAGCTTCATTTGGAGCTTGTTTGTGCAGGACTGGAGTATCATGTCGCTAGAGATGCAACGTTCTTCCTGAGGTCGCTGTGGGTCTCGCTTCTTTGTCGAGATGTAAGCTAGCGTAGTGTCGAGGAACCTTGGAAAAGCTGGAGAAATGTAGGCTGAATAACAAAGTCTTCCTTTTATCGTAGACACATGCAATTGTCACCAGTGATTCGAAATCGTTTGCAAATGCTGCTCAACAAACATGACCCCAATTGACCTGATGGGGGCGCTCTCATTGAAGGTCAAAATGTATTCAAGGTAAACTCAATGCTGTATGTTAAATTCATAAGAAAAGTTGGTCCATTCACTCTTCAAAAAGCTTTAGAAATCACTGAAGTCTGCCTGAGTCAGTTATTCTTCTTTGTACATCTTTCTGTGGAGCTTTAATGCTTTTCAAGCTTGTGGATATCTCATTGCATTTTGAACTTTAAAAGGCCACGGCTCACCACATCAATCATCCCAACTCCTGAACTGTTGGACAAATCATCATGAATCTTGCAAGATATGTTTAAGGATGTACTTGGAACACAGCCTGAACGTTTCATTCTAATCAACCACTAAGGGGGTCCAACTTTTTTTGGACACAAATCGAACACTAAATCAATTATTTGTCCGGTCAATACTCTCAGGATACGTTCGATAACAATGTTGAACCACGTGTGTGTGAAACTATTACAAACATGTATATAGCATCTTTTCTCCCCTCACTATACCCACATATCCCAAACAAGCACTAATGCTGCATATTTGACACTGAGAGACCGTGCTGGTCCTGAACCAAAGAGATGGATCTTTGCAGCGCCTCAAAGAAAACAAGATCAAGGGATTTTCACGAGATCGGGGGAACTAACGTTGTTATTGGAGCGCGATGTATGTTTGTCTCGGTAGTCGGCGCGCATGAGTGGCCCTTGGCTGGTTCACTGCTCCTAATATCCCCGGTACCTAGGCTCCGTGCAAGGAGACACTCCACGATAGGGAAGGACATGAACGGGGGGGGGAAAACCCACACAAGCCGACACATAAACATGCACATGCTTCATAGACGGACACGCACATATCAACCCTCACTCATACATTGAAGCACAATCTGCACAGAAAGCTGATTATATTACACTTCATAAAATATATTAACATCGCTCGGGAAATTCAAAAGATAACGAGGTCCCGATTTTGCTAAATTATGCTGCAGTTAAATTCCACAGATCTCGTGTTCTCATTTTGGCAATATGTTTATTAAACTTTTTTTAATTTTTTTTTATATTAATGCAGATTGTTTTGTCACAATTCAGTTAACATCTCAATACATTTGAGAAGCTTTTAGGACTTGATAAAAGGCTAAATGCCATGTTAAGTTTTTGCAAGGTAGGATGCACTACGAAACTAACTCCAAAATGAGATACAGTGAATTCATTAGTCAAACGCTTCCCAAAAATGCAGTTTTAAAACCAATTTTCAATTAATAGATGTTTTAAAAATAAACCTTTTGAAGCTACCTGCTTAAAATGCACCAATATATAAGACCATGATTTATTGCTGCCCTAAGAAATGTCAACATCTGTGGAGAAGTCTTGAAATGTATTACAACTTTAAATAAGTTCTCCTCCATAATGAATTCCATTTCAAGCAATCTCTCTAAAAGTGTCATTATTTCCAGTCTTATCATATTCCCATGAAATTTTGTATCTGCAGCCAGACAATAATAATGAAAGTGACATTCAAGAGTGGTGAAGTCTCTGGCAGACAATAAAGCATTAATAAATGAAAAAAAGCAATAACATGCATAATAAATTAGAATTAAAAAAAGAAAAACAAGCCAACACACAACACCTGAAAGGCAAAGATATATAAATATCTGTTTGGAAAATAGGCTGGAGGAGGCAATTTCCTGACCCCTGTGGAGTTAGAAGAGGCAGGGCTCCAGAACAACTTCTCCTCTGATGCTACCAACTTTCCCAGTTGGTCGAATCCTTTTTCTTTGTCCAGCATGGTATAAATCAATGACACTGGCTCAGTACTGGCTCCACGTGGCTTTGATCTATTAAAACAACGGTAAAGTTTTATTTAATAGATTATATGTAAATATTCAGTAGGATACATCGGGTTAATAACTAAACAAAAACAAACAATTAGAGCGACCAGATTCTTTAAGAAGAAGCCCTGGAAGAGGTGAACTCCAGAGTCGGCGAGTGGCTCCACGCTGGGTTCGATATCGCATGCAAATATATGCGAGATTCATCATGTGGCCGCTCAACGGCGACCAGCGGTAGCATTAACGTCTCACTTCTCCGCCGGGTTAGCGCCGGTGCTGTTGAAGGTCAAAGGTAACGTCTCCGCGGGGAAGAAGGTGAGGAAGGTTATTAGATTAGTGCGAGAAGAAGTGTTGCACCAATGGTCCCCGCAGGGCAAAGTGATTGAGCTCTGAAGACAGATTGTGTGCAATTACAGTCCATTTGTTCCAGCTCGGCCTCCCCTCCCGTTGGAGGTGGCCCGGTAATGGAACTGGCTGACTGGCTTTCGTCAGGCTCCTGTTGTCTTTAACTTTCCTCTTTTCTTCCCTCTTTCTGTCTTTCTGTCTCCCCTTCCCATCTGTATCTCTATCTCCCTGCTCTCCCGCGATCAGAATCACTTTATCCTCAAGGTTTAGTAAATACACTAGACCTATCGTTCCTTAATTTCTTCTTCTTCTTTATCCCTCCTCCTCCAGTTCTTTTTCCTGTCCTTTTTCTGCCTCTCTCTCCTTCTTTCTGTCTGGCCGAGGCAATTATATACTTACCAGCCTCTAACGAAAGGCCTTTCCTTTTCGGAAGCAAGAACCCCCTTCCTCCTCTTATCCCACTTGGCCTCCTCCGAAGGAGCCAGTGGAGTCCGTCACTTGCAGGAGATATCGAGTGGAACTTAATTAGATGACGCTTGTGACACCAACACATGCAGAGGGGCTTCACATGCAGTGCAAAGAGACATGGAAAAACACATGACACAGCCTTCTGTACAAGTACACATTCTCTCAACAATCTCAGGTGCTATGTGACCTGTCTTTCCCACACTCTCTCAGACCCTTTACCCTTCGTCTTCATCTTCCTGTCCGGCCGAGGCAATTATATGCTTTGCAGCTCTTTGCTGAATCTCTTCACCCTCCCTCCCTCCCGCCCTCCTTGTCTTTCTTTGCCCCCATCTGAAGCAGCTCCACTTTCCGTCTCGCTCAGTACCTCCTGGTTCTCTCGGAAGGACCCTGAGGAGTCCTTCCCCCCGTGTGCACCCTCGCAGAGAGTCGACCGCAATTAGACTGCAGTCGGCTCGTCAACAAATGCAGCGTAACCTCACATGAGACCATAGTTAAATGTGAACAGCAAGATGCCCATCAATTCAATTCAATTTGAATTTATTTAAGGAAAGGGCACTTTTCATCTCGAGCAGGTCTAGATTGTACTCTTTATGGTATGATTTACCCATCAATTGCCACCATTAAGAAGCACTTGGTGACAGTGGCAAGAAAAAAACACATTTTCAACAGGCTCTGGGTGGGCGGCTGTCTGCCGATCATGTTCAGCATCATATTCATACAAACAGGCTGTCTGAATATTTTTCTCTGATTCTTCTTCTTTTTTTTTCTTCCAGTAGTGACGTTGCTAAATTGTTTACATTTTGGTTGCCTTCTTCTTCTCGACACCTCCATCTTCACACCTCTTGGCTCCCTCCAAAGGACTTGAGAGTCCATTTTCAGGTGATGCTTGCAATCAAGGGCGCAGGAAGTCGGTGGTCCAAGGGGCTATTGTCGCCAGCCCTCCCCCCGTCCTCCCACATTCTTTTTTTCAAGTCTCAACTCAAGTGCCGCGTTTCAGCTGCGATGCAGAAGAAAAGGCCCAAAAGTCGCTCACCTCTCTGCACCTATAGTCTATTTGTGACGGAGCCGCTGCACGTTGCTCAGAGCAAATCGACGTGTGCAATGTGAGTAACATTCACACTGTGTGGAATGTAGATCCAACAATTATGAGGATGAGTATCTTTAACAACTCAAACACAGCCACACATCTTTGATCCATGTTGTTCATATATAGAGTGGAACAGAATGACATGATCTTGGTGACAAAAACAAATACAGTTTAGTCTCATATTTTCTCGAGCATTTTTTAACCGGCCATTCATCTGCCTGTCATCGCTCGGCTGCTGCTCTGGGCAGTTTTAGCAGGTCGAGGAAGGTAACACACATGCACATTCTCCAGCTCTCCTTTGGGGATCCAGACACTTTCCCAGGTCAGATCGAATATGTAATCCCCCCTCAGGGTTCTGGGTTTTCCCCGGCTTCTCCCCCCAGTTGGATGCGGCTGGAATTCCTCCAGGAAGCATCCTGGTCAAAGGCCCGGCCACCTTTACAAGCTCCTTTCGGCGTGAAAGAGCAGCTGCTCTTCTACAAGCTTTTTATGGATTTCAGAGCTCCTTCAGGCTGTGGAGGAAAACTCATTTTGCTCCCGTTTATCCATAATTTCATTGTTTCGGTCAGTACCCCGTCCTTTTTGTATTCTTCATCTTCTTAACTTGTAATTGAGTGACTTTGACTTTACAGAAGAAGAATTGGGATAATTAAATCTGAGTTATCCGGAACAACAACCTAAATAACTATGAATGAAGTGGATCAACCGCTCCAGCCAGGCATAACGTTTTTTGTGATATATTTATATTAAGGGCTGTTTTAAAAAAAGATTAACAATTGTTTTGTCCAACCAAACTGGTATATGGAAGCGTACTTTGTGAGAAGACGAGTTATGTATAGTTCTGGGCCTTTCTTGTAGCAACAGTCTTCCTTCCTCATCTTTATTGGCCTTCCTGCTGCGGACCTCCCCCTCGCTCTTCATACCTTTTGGCCCGCTCCAAAGGACCTTTCCGAGTCCATGCCTTAGGGGTCACGCTCGCAAGGTATCGAGTGGAACCTAATTAGGTGAACCGGGTGACATAAACCAATGCAGTGGGGGCTCACATACGGTGCAGAGACTTTGCAATAAATACAGCATATCCCTCAAACTATCAACATTAAGTCACTGTTCTTGTGAAATGATTAGTTTTCAGAACTCTATTCACAGCTTCTCTTTGATCTTCATGTTCTCACTCAGTCTCTTCCTTTATCTTTCTGTCTGCCTGCAGCAATTACCTCCTATTCTAGCTCTTAGCTAAACCCCACATTCAGTACCTCTTGGCCCCCTCCGAAGGACCCTATGGAGTGTGTGTCTCTTGGGTGTACTGAGTGCAGCACAATTACATGAACCTTCCGCAGACTTGGCGAATGTCGCAGATGCGGTCAGAGTGGTGCCATCGGATGTAATTAGCCTCAGGTTCCCTGTTGCTCATTTGAGGGCGCTTTGTAACAGAAGCGCCCGGATCATGTGATCGTCTGATCGTGGTGATGAAACGAAGGTCTGAGGGAAAAATGAGACCTTTCAGGAGATGAGCTGTTGCGGATAACACGACCACACATAATTTATGATTTATGATTTAAAGGTGCTAAATTAGACATTCCGAGTATATCTATAATTGAGGGATTGCCTCCACATCGCTCTCAAAATGGCGACGGCTGAGCTGGTGGCCAGCAGCTAACGGTGCCAACAGTGCAAACAACGTCAAAGTGCTGACACAGCTCACCGTGTTTACCTGAGGGGGAACCAGAGGGCGGACTTTGGGCAGACGAAAAATGAAGTACAGAGAAGCTCTGATTACAACACAGAGGGAGAGTGACTTCATTCTTTGATAAGGACGCCATAACTCCAAATATGTTCCCATGGCAAATAGTTGTGTGCCGCTATATTAATGCTGTGAATTGGAATGCACATAGTAAGTTAAAAAAAGTTAGAAAAGGTTAAACAAAAGCTCTGGACACAAAGTGCCTGACCATCATTTGGATGTTCAGATATGGAACTGTGCCCTGGTGCGAGAGGAGAAGTCAGGGGATCACCAACTCACTGGACTACACGGTCTGAGCTATCCATAGTCCAGCAGTTGTAGAGATATTTCCTTTTCAAACATAACAGACGACCGAGACGGTCGGCCCATTGCTTTTTGGAGTATTGTTTTATAATCCGGTTCATGGAGTGCAGAGCCAAAGCTCAGCTGAGGTTTCACCTCACTCTCACAAAGTTCACTTAACTCCAGCACTGCCCGCAGAATTTACTGTCCATGTACACCGTCTCCTTCCAGCATCTAATCCAAAAAAGGAAAAGTCACGCCCTGTGAAAAGACCCTCATCATCATCATCATCCCCCTAATTTAATGTGTCGTTGCCTTTTAATGTACATACTGACGAAGCTGTGTACATCTGTGGAAATAAGTTATTGCATGTGCAGTGATGAATCTCTGTGGGTTTCAACAACCTTTTCAGTCATCAAAAGTCTTTTCCTTTCTTCATTTTCTGTCTGTCCTTTTACTTTTCCCACATTTCCTCCTCTTCCTTTGTCTTTGCACATGCACTGTATGCTCATATATTGGGTCTATTTGCGCTGCCCATCTCTTTCACCACACTCCATTTCTTTCTCTCTAAACACCTGCTCTCTGTTGGTTTTTCAATTTCTCTCCTTTTGTTTGAATTTGTATTCATTTTATGCGCCCGGTAATATAACACTTTCTTCTGATCTCTCTTCTCTCGCTGTCACCCCCTCAACATTTCGAGAATATACTCAATTAATATGTTAAACTAATAATCTGTGACATTTTCAAACAAATGTCCATTTTCCTTTTTCGACTTAATTAACAGAGTACTGATTGAGCCTGAATATCAAATTCATCAAATGCTTCACATTTGCAAGCAGCGTGGCTCATGTCATGTCACATTAGGTTGATGGGTTATTTGGCAACATTGGCCCAGATAACAACTACCAACAACTATCACACAAATAAAGATGAAATGTTGTGCTAACATTAACGATGCTCTGACTCTGGTACCATCATCAGGTAAAAATGTTAAATCATCTAATATTTTGGCATACCCACCATCCACAGATGTACTTTGTGTTAAGAGTTTACTCGCCACTTACCACGATGTTTCACAGAGCTGCTAGCATGGCTACAAACCTCAAATATATATTTTGGGGTTGCAAAAAAGGCAGCAAAAGATGACATTTTGTGACAATCCATCCAGTAGATGTTGAGATATTGTTGAACACTTTGGATAGGATAGGATGGATAAGATATTACTTTATTCATCCCCAGGGGGAAATGTAGTGAAGCAGCAGCAAACAAGTTTACATATATACAATACAATACAAATAAAACCACAGGACATATTACATTTACATTTAAGAATTAAACAAATTAAATAATAAAGTATATGTACAAATGAAAGTGTATACAGTGTATCTAAAGTATAAAGTGAAAGCAGTGCAATGTTTATTGACGTACATTTGAGGAGGATCTGGAAAGAGATGATTTATTGTACAGTCTTATTGCAGTGGGCAGGAATGTTCTCCTGTATCAGGAATGTTCTCCTGTATCTGGAATGTTCTCCTGTATCAGGAATGTTCTCTTGTATCTGGAATGTTCTCCTGTATCTGGAATGTTCTCCTGTATCAGGAATGTTCTCCTGTATCTGGAATGTTCTCCTGCATCAGGAATGTTCTCCTGTATCTGGAATGTTCTCCTGTATCAGGAATGTTCTCTTGTATCTGGAATGTTCTCCTGTATCTGGAATGTTCTCCTGTATCAGGAATGTTCTCTTGTATCTGGAATGTTCTCCTGTATTGGGAATATTCTCCTGTATCTGGAATGTTCTCCTGTATCGGGAATGTTCTCCTGTATCAGGAATGTTCTCCTGTATCTGGAATGTTCTCCTGTATCGGGAATGTTCTCCTGTATCTGGAATGTTCTCCTGTATCGGGAATGTTCTCCTGTATCAGGAGAACATTCCAGATACAGTCCTTGTGACAGCGGAGCTGAAGCAGTCTGTTGGAGAACGTGCTCCGCTGTCCCTGCAGTAGATGCAGTAGAGGGTGGTCTGGGTTATCCAATATGGACAATAATCTCTTCAGTGTCTTCCTCTCCTCCACCTGTTCCGGATACTCCTGTTTGCAGCCAATGATGGAGCCGGTCTTCCTCACCAGTTTAGTGAGTCGGTTGGTGTCACCGGCTCCAATGCTGCTCCTCCCCAGCTGACCTGCTGATGCGCCATATGAGAGGTCAAGCAGTCACCAAAGTCAGTAAGATTCCCCTTCTGGGCACCATGAATGTCTGCAACACAGACTGTATACGAGAAGTGGACGTAGTCATCGTGGCGTCACACATTGGTTTGTATAGTACCGATTTTTATGTTACTGTATTTCGTACACTGCTATCCCGAGAACCGTGCGGCTATCGAAGCCAAATATGGCAGCTGCTGGAAGTTGCCTTTCAAAACCCTTATTCCTTCCTTCTCGCGTGGCATAAATAAAACCCACAATCATTATTTAAATAACTGTCAGTCTAGCAAAGGTGTTCTCTCAACATATAATCTGCGTCACAAATACAATCTCAACAAGCGCCACATCAAGACGGACGATTAATTCTGACTTTACTGAAAAGAAATATTTGGATCAAAAGTGAGTGTCTGCGCTCTGAACAGCACCCACCATTTATTTTCTGTAAAACAATCCTTCACATTGTCTGTCAAGCTTAACTCTGGTGAACACAAGACAAAGCTGAGGCTGTTATAGGCTGTTAATTTTCCTAATGACGGACCTGTTTGTTTACTGCAATTATACTGACACCTCACATTTTTCTTGTAATGATTTATTGAATGTAAATTGCAACATGTAGCACATCTAATTATGCTGTCAACTTATTTATTTCCTCTCCTTGTTTTCTGACAATGCATAAACACATTCATACCATATCTTTCATTAAAGTATACTGACTGTTCACATACATGGAATTTGACTCCGGTTACACGTCCGCTCTCATCGTACATACATATTTAAATTACAAATGACAGGATGAATATAAAGACATTAAAGACAACAATAGCAACATGTATGTACAATATAAACAACAACAACAACAACAGTGAATTGGGGATGTAGTGCAGATGGAGGTGATTAATTGTTCAACAGAGTGCTCTATACATCCTCACGGTCCATAGACTCTACGCATATTGCCTCTTTATTCATTTTCTTTCTCCGTCGCCGTCCTCGTTTGTGGCGCATTTGGATCGGACTTTGTTCGGGACAAGAATCTCCTCCTCCTCCGCCGCTATAAACGGTCTGGAACAAGATCCAGATGCTGCTCGGCGGGAGACCTCTGCTTCCCCCCGGAAGGCCTGTGATTACAGGACAATTGAAGTAAACACTAACAGCCGAGCCTCATCCTAAACTTAGCCCGCTATCAGTCACACTCAGGGCGTTTGTCTCCATCTAGACGGGCAGACAACCCCCCCGGGCAGCATCCTGCTTTTAACATTGCGGAAATTCTTAACACAAGCTAATTGATGCAAGAGCATTTCACTTTCCAGGAATGCCCTCATTGATTTATAAATGTAAAACACCCCAAAAGTATGCGGTGAACAACTGCTGCGGCCACAGAATATACGCGTGTCCATAGTCGCCACCGACTTCCCGTCAAAGACGGTGGTCCGACTCCAGGAGCACGACGCCGAGCGTAAGCAAAACAACATGGCTGACCGTGCCAAAAAGTCAAACGACGCATGGCGCTTTCAGAGATTGTGGAAAACTGACATAACAATATAAACTTTATGAAGTCACTTTGGGCTCCGGGAAATTCTATTTCACACAATTAATTTTTTTTTCTCGTCACAGTGTGAAGAGTTCTTGCCTCATTGCCAGCGAGATGCATGCTTTGTTGTTGCCGTTGGGAACAAAACGCCACACCTGGAATACTAAAATGATCCAAAATGTATTGCTAAAAAATAAAACACTTATTTCTACAAAGCCTTCATGCCACCTTTTAGATACACTGCAACCGATTTATAGATACCAACCGATTTAGATTACATTTCTGGTTTATCTTGTTGTGATGTGGGTCCAACAACAGCAATACGAGGATTTGATTTCAAGACCACATAAGGTTTAATAACTTTGATATGGTAGGTTATTATTGCAGCAACTATCAATCAAGTACACGAAGGCACAATTTTCGAGGCCCATAAAAATGAACAAAAGGCTGATTGGCCTGAACAGCGATTAACAATAGAGCAAGGCGCCCCTCATGTAAACACATTTAGTATTAGTATAACATTGAGATTCTCAGCTGGTTTTCTGATGTTGACCAGCTGTCCAGCTGCAGTTACACACATTGTAATTTAGGTTAATGATGTCCATTCAGGTTCAAGTGTGTGTGTGTGTATATCCATCCATCCATCCATTTTCAATACCGCTTATCCTCATTAGGGTCGCGGGGGTGCTGGAGCCTATCCCAGCTGACATAGGGCGAAGGCAGGGGACACCCTGGACAGGCCGCCAGTCCATCGATAATAATAATGCATTTACTTTATATAGCGCTTTTCATAATACTCAAAGACACTTCACATAATTAAAACATCATAAAAGCTAAAAATAAATAAATAAGAATAGCTAAAATACAGGTAAAACAAATAAAACAAATAAATAGGGACTTTCTGAGTTGCTCGGACCCTGATAAGAAAACAAAAACAAAAACAAACAATCACACAGGTGGGTTTTGATTTTCGATTTGAATAAGGAAAGATCAGTGCAGTCTCGGATGAATTTGGGGAGAGAGTTCCAGAGGGAGGGGGCAGTACATGTATGTACTGAACATGCCTGAATATACTGCATCGCCGTGAGGAAAGACAAACCTCACACACAAGGACAACGCACATCCATCTGTTCTCCATTCTCCTCCTCCTGCGCTCGGTCACGTCTGTCCGCTCTGTGCCGCCGTGAACTCTGGGGGAACGAGTGTCTTGCAGCTGTGTATATATACACTGGTCCTGTGGCAACGTAGCCTGCACACTGCTCACCTATTGTCACACTGCTGCTTTCTCACAATGTGCCATGTTGCACTCTGTGTGGCCCCGCCGGCTCTTTTCATTGCAGAGAAATCCGAGCATGAAAGTATGTGATTTTCTTCTGCTTTCAGAAGAAAAGCTCCAGTGTCAACGTGTGCTGCGGCGCACCTTGATATCTCTTTCTGTGTTTCTGAAAGGACGAGATCCTTGTTTTCTCTCTCGTTTGCCGAAGGAGAGCAGTGCGCTGAAATAACTGTTTCATTTTTATATTCTTTACACTTAGTCATGGCAATTAAGATATGTCGCTGTATAAGCTTCAGAGCACATTGAAATTGACAGTATCCCTACATTTAGCTCTTTAATTCATCTGTGCCAATGTAGAGGGCTCTGGAAAAACAACACAGGCTGCTGGCCAATCAAATACATGCAACCCACACTGCTGGTGGGTTGCTTTGTTTCAATATCTCCTCTGTTTATAAAATGTACTTTCGAAAAAATCTAATTGTATCAACTTTTGTCTCAAAACAAAATGTGTTGTTCACCTTGGAGCAGAAAGGGAGAATTAAAAGCACACCTTTCTCTTCCGGACAGCATGAGAGGGTGGAGCCAAAGAGGGTTTAAATGAGCACACCTGTGAGCTGGGAAAAAAAACCAATCAAGTAACAAAAACCAGCATGGAGATCAGAGAGGGGAGCGAGAGTGGCTGAAGGACAAAGTTGCTGTTGGATTCAGTTTCTGTACACCTTAGAAAATGCTTGAAATAGTTGAAGTACGAAAGCAACGAGAACAACGAAGGAACGGAACCGGCTGAGTCATGGATACCCTGAGGGAGGATGTTCAGGAGCAACTTGGAAAGTAAAGACCGGACCCTGCTTGGATGCCACAGAGGATCTCCTTCCCTGCATTGGATCCTCAAGATAAGTCCCTGCAAACCCTACTCTCCAGGCCTGCCCTCTCTGTTCCCTAAACAAACAAACACACAAACACACACACACACTACACAACACCGAACTGGACTTTCCTACCACTCATGGAATTGAACTCTGAGTCGGATTGAACGGACCTACAAGTCCTCCCTTCCCAACGCATTCACACCCTCCTGCACATTCACACAGCCCTCTGAACCCACACACTTAATTAGTAGTTCTCTGGAGTCTACATTTTATTTAGTTAACTTAATCACAGACATTTAAGGCCATCTCAGGACTCTATTTGAGTTTCTCTTTTTGTTCATGGACAGTGGGCCGAAGACCGTATGGAGTCTATTCCAGAGTTTGTCTTTTGATTTGTCCAGTTGTATTTAAAACCGAGAAGACCATAAAAGCAAATGAACATCTATTTCGTTTTGTGTATTTTGTGTATCTTTTGTAGCGGAGGGATTAGCAGGCTAGCCAGGTTCAACCTCTAACTGTTCCGGTAGCATCCACTTAAATGAACAGGTTAAAGGTTACCTTTTTTTAACTTATTCTCCTGTCTGGCGCCTACCTTTTTAATGGTTTGAAGGGAATCCTACGCTACAACCTACAGATCAACCAAAATATTAGTTGTGATTTCTGAAGAGCTGGTTTTTGATTTTCAAGCCGACCAACACTGCTACTCTGTGGACTGGCCAGCAGTCACAGAGACTGAAGCTGAGCCATTTATCTATCGGTAATCTCTAATAGATTAAGTACTGAAATTACCACCGTGGTAAATGCATATTAGCAAATGCATTCAACAATTGTCAGCATGTGAATAGACTCCTGAGCAAATAGGCCTGTGCTTTTGCTCTATTGGCCATGGATGCAAATAAATACAAGGATTTTGATAAATAAACAAAAAACAAGGACAACAAGGTAGAACAAACAACTTGTAGTATAAAATATGTCTATAGTTTACAGTTTATTCAACAGATGCAAATGTCTATGGCAAAATGACACGACTTCTCTCATGATTAATTACCTCAGAAAACAATGTAAATATGAGTTTATGGTCTCAATCGTCTTCAATACAGCATGATTTTCATTTGACGAATTATGGTCCTAATAAGAGTGAAATAGATGCTTCATGTCGTGGCTACCAGTCTGATCTGGGAGTTGTCGGTGTTTTCCCCTTACAACTTTAACCCTTTCACAGTTAATTTTCAGCGCATTAAAGGTAATTGTAACATTTTTGTCAAGCAAGATGGCGACAGACAAAAAACTCAATGCCAAACTCTAGGCATCAAAACCATAGTGCACAAACCAGTGTGTGGCGTCATGGTGACAAATTCCACTTCTTATATACGGCCTGTGGTTGAACTTTCAGCCACAGGCAGCAGGGGTCACTCTTTGAAGACTGAATGGTACTCCAATGCCTGACTGATACCCTTTTTATATTAGAACTCATTATGCAAACACCTATTTAATCCTGTTGCAATTATAAACCAATCTGGATCTAATATCCAGACTGGATGAGGCTGTGTGCTCCGTATCCGCAGGGCATCAACCTTCTGATATCAGGGTGGCAACAAATGTAGAATGTGGAACCCATCTGGAGCCACTCCCATCTGTTCCCCCGGATGAAATATGTATGAATGCATCTGGAGGTGGCTTTTTAGGCCTCGAGAGAGATAGATATATATATATATATATATATA
Source organism: Cyclopterus lumpus (assembly GCF_009769545.1). Classification (NCBI taxonomy): domain Eukaryota; kingdom Metazoa; phylum Chordata; class Actinopteri; order Perciformes; family Cyclopteridae; genus Cyclopterus; species Cyclopterus lumpus. The sequence continues at coordinate 16,609,769 of NC_046987.1, read as the reverse complement.
TATATCTCTCTCTCTCTACTTTAATTGCTTAACTAAGCACATAGGACTGGGAGCTCCTTCGAAATGCTTCTGAATGCACACGGGGGATCGCTGCTGACGTGCCGTTTACACTACACGTGGACGCAGAGTTTGAATAAATGGCACAGTAGTGGATCCACAAGTGGTACAAATTCACTCCCCCAAGACTGCTGGTGTCAGAATCCACCAAATGAAGAAAGTAACAAGCGCAAGTGTCATGTGGCAGCCGCACATCATGCACTCTCATCCTCCCTTTGCCGCCGCTTCACGCTCATTACTCCACCAGGCCTTGACCCCTTAGCCCCCTGACCCCCACCCGCTCTGGTGTGAGAATGACCCACTGACCTCTGTCTGCTCTCTGATGTTAGTCTCTGCGTATCCCGTCCTCCTCGCTTTCTCTGGACATCCCTGCTTTACCAGCTGCTGTCGACACGAGCACCGCGGTGCATTTAAACCGCCGTTATCTCAGCGTTCAGTCTGTTTTATTTCCTGCTTGTTTGTAACATCGGTGATTTTTATCAAGTACCTCACTGATTCCTTTGAATACCTTATTTTCTCTATGGTATCCCCTCTGTCTATTACATTTTCATTTCAGACAAACACCATAGTGCGGATTGCTAGATTATTTTTCGTTCTTTTTTTATCAGTCAACTGGCCACGCAGGAAAACAAATGGGGTCTTTTCAAATGGACACAAACGTTACAGCGCAATCAAAGCCTCGATCTAAAGCATTGTATTTAATGTCAGCCATTCATGTGCTGATTTAAAATTGCTAACAGCACCACACGTTGCCAAGTGTCTATAATCACAGTGACAATATACAATATTCTGGCCCGTGGGCGAGAGCTCCCTCTCCAATTATGTTTCTCTTGGCCTGAGATTGAATCTATTACTCTGTAATTGCCTCTATATCTCAAACTATCACCCGGAGCAGTTCCACAGATTATTCACACGTATGGTGTGTGTGTAAATGTTTGGAGGAAATCAATGCTATTTTTAGGATGCTGCTGATGTTGAAGGAGCTGTGTCCTCACGGCGGTCTATCTCATCCCAAATTATTAGGGATGGTGACCCAGTATAGTTTATTGGAGTGGAATGAAAAACTGATTCAGGAAAGTATTTTTGAGCACAAAGCCGGGGTTGTGGCGAACATTTCCTGCAATCTTTTGGTCTCTGGTCGGTGAGGTTTACTGCATCAAGACGGATCAGATGGCATCAGTCAGGCTGTCGGACTCTGTAAACATAGAGTGACTTTGACGTGACTTAAAGCCTCCGTACCTCAGACTCTAATCAAACTGAAACGGACATTAAGAAGGCAAGGCAAGTTTATTTATAGAGCTCAATTCATACGCAAGGCAATTCAAAGTGCTTTACAGCTACATAAAATTACAAAAAGGCAAATAAAATGGAATGAAATGTTTATAATTCAACTTCATGCTCTCGCCTCCCTTCGTCGGGTAGAGTAAATTCATCTTTATTTATCTGGTGGTTGGTCCTGAACACGAGGATGTTGGCTGTCGGGTCACATGTCCGTCGGCCCGGTCAAAGCATAACATCTCGGATCCAAATTGTATTGCATCGTCCCCCAGAGCATGAACCATCATGCTTTAGCCATCGCCTTGCCCTTCCCTTCTGTTTGACCATCATCATGCCTAAACATCCACCATGTTAAAGCACACATTCCTACCAACGTACATAAGCGACATCATCATTTTTTTTTTTTAGTGTACATGAAAACGACTTTTAATTCTTTGATCTCTGCGGTATGTGCCAGAAACAACGTTCAACGTTTAAAAATCATTGCGAAGTAGCCGCTGGAGGAGAGAGAAAATTTGCAATTTAGGACAGAAGTTTTTCTTACAGATTGGAGACACTTAGCATTTTCCCTAATCATTGAAAGCACGTTAAGCACGGCAGGAAAATGACTTCTGTGCAATCTTCTTGTCTGCGTTCCCAAATCAGAACAATACTAAAATATTAAAGATGTACACTATTATGTATACAGAGCAGCTCTTTGTGAGGAGTAGAAAACATCATTATGTGGATTTGCAGCCTGAAAATAACCCACATCAGCCAGCTACCCCGGGGTCACAGCAGCACTGATGATGGCGGGTCCTGAGAAAAGCCAGCTCAAGGTCGACTCTCACGATGGCAGTGCTGCAGGTGATCATTTGTATTCGCAAGTCGAAGAGGAAGCAGAACAAGCACAAACACGTGTGTCCTGGTAATGATGTTGCAGCTGCACGAAGGCCGACCAGATCTTTTGAATGCAAGGTGTGGGCAGAGATTCAGAAAGGTGCTTTCATGTCGTTTTCTAACAAAGTGGAAAGAAAGAAAGGAAACCACCAACAACAACATGAGAAGGTGTTGCATCCAACACTTCCGCTCTGGCCATTTACAACAGAGAAGATGTGTCTCAAAGGAGCACAAAACAACAGCAGTTGACTGAAGGTCTCATGAGGACACCGGCTGCTTCTACACATGAAACAAAATCAACATGGACGACCAGACAAACCACCACTGTTTCTATTTAGTTTTGTAAAAATGTCCAAATAAACATAAAACCTGAATTATGTACGCATGTATGTATGTCTTGAGTTGTGCTGTGGGTCTAACGTGACTATTCCTTTTTTTGGGGGGTTTATTGAACTACTCTTAGAGACCCGTCTGCCAGGGAACGATGCCCCGGACAACATGGCTCAAGGATCACTGAGCCACGCAAATTCCTCCACCACAGTAAGGTGTCAATTCGCGCAGGAGAAAAAAAAAATGTGTATATTAATTACATTATATTGTATTATTACATTACATTTGAACTCAAACCTACATATTTGTTCCCGCCGGCCCCATTGTGCAGTAGAGAGGGGTAGGAGCGGCCCCATCAGTATGTTGGTGGGAATTGTACATACTGGAGGCACAGGTCTAAACGAGACCCCCAACCTATCTGTCTAGAACCCCCGCTATCAATTCTGGGATCTGTTAAAATCCCACCATACGTTATTTGGTAAATCTAGATCTCTATCAGGTCTCTACGGTCCATCGAGTTGTTACTCCATCCTCTGCTTAACTCTGTTAACATCAAATCATGCAAGCTCACTCTAACAACAAGTTCTAACCTTTACAATTTCTCTCATGATTAAATTTCTATTTTGTTAAGGAAATCTCTGCTTCTGTAGGTAATGTATTAATTTATTTTATTCATATAAAATAACTCTGCCTTACCAGACCTCAGCATCACTTGATTATCTTATTTGAGGAGGGAGTCTAATCACCAAAGGCTTTGCACTATTTAAATATTATGCATATGTAATAAATTGTTGTTCAATTCTAAACAAGTCTCTCCTGATTAAACTAAAAAAACAGCGTCAAAAAGACTTGTAATTCCCTCAAAGTGGGACTTCAGTGGGACTTGAATGCAGCTTTAATTCACACACGGGTGGAGTTAAGAAATCCCTTCAGAGACAATCCGTCTGGTTCCACTGGGGAGTTTCAGATATTTGACCCAGGCTGGCTGTCGTCATGAGGCCCTTTTGTGTGTGTTATCAAATGCAGAATGTATATGCATGTGTGATCATTTCACATCACGCATCATCTTAAACTGGAATGGATTTTTTTTTTTTTTTTTTTTTTAAATGAAGCGAAGCAGAGCAATTAGGATTTTTAACTAAACTGGGCTGCTTTTCCTGAAAGGGAATCTCTTGAGTCATTTAGTTATGTTCACTTCAAACAGCTAAAACGTATCTTAAAGACAATCTAATTCCTTAAAAGGACAAACTTTAAAACCTGTTTCTTCTTTACAGCTCAAAGTTTCTCACGGTTGTTTTGTTTTATATAAAATTAGATCAAAGATGCACTTTGAGCATTTAAAAAAAGTAAATTACTTCTCCGTAGTCTGCTGAGGGAGCCACGTTAGAGACACCGAGGAGAGGAAGACACTGAAGAGATTATTGTCCACCCTTTCATCAACTA